>NC_059290.1:6394093-6401593 GCF_017591435.1 Portunus trituberculatus
GCATAGGGAGGAAAGAGCAGAAGACAGAGAATAGGAAGGAAGAAACATAAGAAGGAAAGAAAAAAAAGACAAAAGAAAGGAGAAGTTAATATTTCTGGAAAAAAAAAAAGAGAGGAGGTTTTGTGCCTGTAGAAGGAAGAAGATAAAAAAGATAGAGAAAAAGAGAATAGGCGGATGTAGAGGAAGGAAGCAAGGGAGAAAGATGGGATTAGCAGAGAAGGGGAAAAAACTAGAACTAAGACTTAAAAAAAAAAGGAAAGAAAAAAGCGAAGGAAGCAGAAGAAGAAGGAGAGAGGAAGAGGAAGAAGAGGAGGAGGAGGAGGAGGAGGAGGAGGATGCGGCCGACTGAGATTAGAAGAGAAGGGAAAAGAGCCAGAATGAAGACACACAGAGAGAGAGAGAGAGAGAGAGAGAGAGAGAGAGAAAAGGAAAAAAAAATAACGAAAGAAGAAGGAGGAGGAGAAGTAGTAGGAGGGGGAGGAGGGCCAACTGATAAACTATCCAGTAAGTCAGCCCATGTGTCGGCCCGTCTGCTGAGGCCGACCCTGCTGTCCTGATACGGCAGTGAAGGGACGAAAGCTTTATTCATGTCCTTCTCTCGCTGTAAAGTTCACGGAGGCGACAGCGGCGGAGTCTCGCTGGGCCAAGGCGACTCGAGGCATCCCGGCCCCTCAAACACTTGGAACCCTCGCCTGTCTTGATTCCTGTATTCCGAACCACTGCAGCGCCGCATCCCCGTATTTAAAGCCTCTAGTTGAAGTGACACGGGTTTTTTAAGGTGTTACTTTGTGTTTTATGGACAGATTCATGTGATTTAGTACTTTATACACAGGTTGTTTGACTTTTTTGCATTTTATTGACAGATTCACAAGATTTCCACACTATGCAAAGGGTTTTTAGATGTTTTTCTTTATATATTTTTATTTTGTAGTTAACAAGATTTCTTTTCTATGAAGTGACAAAATATTCTTAAAAGTACGGGGTTGTTGTTGTTGTTGTTATTATTATTATTATTATTATTATCATTTATTTTTTATTTCATTTATTATTTTTCTTTCTTTCTTTTTAATAGTCGTGGTGAAGGGACAATGTTTTAAGGTGTTTTTTTATATATTTATTGAGATATTAACCAGATTTCTACCCTTTGAAGTGAAAAACTACTGAAAATTCGGGTAATTACTAGTATAGCCATTGAAAATAGTCTTGGTGAAGTGACTCAGATTTTTTTAAGGTGTTTTTAATGTTGCTATGACAGATTAACAAGATTTCTACGATGTACAATGAAGAAATACTTTTGGGAATACGGGGATTATTGTTATTATTATTGTTGTTGTTGTTGTTGTTGTTGTTGTTATTGTTTTTTTTCACCCTTTGAGAATAGTTTTGATGAAATTATGCAGGTTTCCAAAGTTTCATTTATTTATTTTGTTTGTTTCTTTGGACATATTAACAAGATTCTTACACTATGGACAGAAGAAACAGGTAAGAATCAGCACAAGAATCTCTGCGGCTTCTGAAATCGGTCGTGGTGAGAGAGCAAAGCGTTACACATTCCTACTCACTTATCCGAACTCATATTCACTTATCCGAACTCTTCTTCACTTATCCGAACTCTTCTTCGCTTATCCGGCCCGTGTGAATTACTACGATAAATAAAACTCGGAATTCCTGCATGGTTATCCTGTTTTTTGCTTACGTATTCGGATGGTTACTCACTTATCCGAACTTTTACCCCCTTATCCGAACTAGCTCGACCTACAGATTTTGTTTTCAAGTCGCGAATTAAATGAAACAATACCGAAGCACTATCCGAAGCCTCACATATCTCCTCCTCCTCCTCCTCCTCCTCCTCCTCCTCCTCCTCCTCCTCCCCATGGTACTGCCGCTGAGGGAGAAGAGAAGCAGAATGAATGTCTCGCCTGCAGTCATTTCCAAGATGGCGATTTATCAGCCGCCATAACCTTCAGGAGGAGCAAAGCGAACCAGCGAAGCGTTCCGAACCGCACCGAACCAGAGAGAGAGAGAGAGAGAGAGAGAGAGAGAGAGTAATAAATAGAAAAATGGAAGAAAAAACTCAAAATATATAAAGAAAACATTTGTGAAGAGAGAGAGAGAGAGAGAGAGAGAGAGAGAGAGAGAGAGAGAGAGAGAGGCTAATTGATAAAGAAAAAGAAAACTCGAAATTATAAAGAGAACACATTTAATAAGAGAGAGAGAGAGAGAGAGAGAGAGTATAGGCGGCCTGTCTTTTCCTTATCTCAACCAGCGATAGAGCGAGAAATTCCTCCCGTGTTATCTTGTGTTATCAGCGGCGTGTTGTGTGGAGGTGACGAAGAGGAGGGAGGGAGGCAGGGGCAAGGGTGGAGGAGGTGGAGGTTACGGAGGAGGAGCGTTGAGGAAGGGGTGAGGTGACGCAAGGGGTGAAGAAGTAGAGGTGTTGGTCTTAGTGGGTGAAAGGAAGTGTGACAGATAGGCAGTAGTAGTAGTAGTAGTAGTAGTAGTAGTAGTAGTAGTAGTAGTAGTTGTAGTGGTGGTGGTGGTGGTGGTGGTGGTGGTGATAGTAGTAGTAGTAGATTAAGGAAAGAGATAAAAAAAGAAAGATAGAAAAGGAAGCAGTTAGTAGTAGTTGTAGTAATAGTGGTGATAGTAGTAGTAGTAGTAGTAGTAGTAGTAGTAATAGTAGTAATAACTATAGTAGATAAAGGAAAAGTAGAAAAAGATAGAAAGATGAAAAAAGTAGTCATTAATAGTAGTAGTAGTAGTAGTAGTAGTAGTAGTAGTAGTAGTAGTAGTAGCAGCAACGGGACTCCTTTATCCATTAATTCCTAGGAAGGACTTGAAGCGGGCACTCCCAATACCAAATGTGACGGGGGGAAGGGAGGGGACGGAAAGACTATCCCCCTCTCTCTCCCTCTCTACCCCTCTCCCTCTTCCTCTTCCTCTTCCACTCTCTATCCATCTCCCTATCCATCTCCCTCTCCCTCTCACTCTCCCTCTCAACCAATTTGTTTCGACAGCCTCTCGCCAGGAACAGGACAATACGAGGACAAGGAGGACAAGGAGAACACGGCGCCTTGTCCTCTTCTTGCCCCGAATTAGGAAGTGATGGTAGCAGTAGTAGTAGTAGTAGTAGTAGTAGTAGTAGTAGTAGTAGTAGTAGTAGTAAAGAGACATGGCATAAAATAGTACAGATTATTATTGTTTCCTCCTCCTCCTCCTCCTCCTCCTCCTTTTTCTTCTTTTTGTAGTCTTTTTCTTCTTCTTCTTCTTCTTCTTCTTCTTCTTCTTCTTCTTCTTCTTTTCTTCCTCCTCCTCCTCCTCCTCCTCCTCCTCCTCCTCCTCCTCCTCCTCCTCCTCCACATACCGCAGCAGTATCAGTAGCAGCAGCAGCAGCAGGCTCGCCAAATTAAAATCTTCAGGTTAGCATCGGAAACAAAATTAAAGTGACAGGAAGCTCGTTGGTGATGGTGCGTGACGGGGAGGAGGAGGAGGAGGAGGAGGAGGAGGAGGAGGATGGGGAAGAGTTTGGGGCGACGATCCCTTTTGTGTGCAGTGAAGGAGTGAGAAGGAAAGGAAGAGGGAGGAGGAGGAGGAGGAGGAGGAGGAGGAGGTGTTTCTGTTAACTTCATCTGACAGTATCACCCTAACTCACTCTTGTTCTGGCGAGGGAGTAATGGCACTGATCCTCCTCCTCCTCCTCCTCCTCCTCCCTTTGGTCCCCTTCCGTCTCCTAGTTTGTTCATTCTCCACGTCTTCCTTCTGTTCTCCTCCTCCTCCTCCTCCTCCTCCTCCTCCTCCTCCTCCTCCTCCTCCTCCTCCTCCTCCTCCTCCTCCTCCTCCTCCTCCTCCTCCTCCTCCTCCTCCTCCCCTTATCCTTATTCTCCTGTCCATGTCACAATCTTCTTAATTGGTATTTACACACACACACACACACACACACACACACACACACAAGCTTAGGCAGTGTTTGTCGAGAGAGAGAGAGAGAGAGAGAGAGAGAGAGAGAGAGAGAGAGTGACAATTAAAGAACCATTAAACACACTAATTTGATAAAGAAAAGTTGAAAAAATGGAGAAAAAATTGAAAAGTAGCAATGAAAGGCCGTGAGTTTGTGTTTGTTTGTTTGTGTTTGTTCGTGTTTGTTACCGAGGACAAGAGGATAAGAGGACGGGGCGGGGGGGAATGGGCGACCAGGTGTGTGTGTGTGTGTGTGTGTGTGTGTGTGTGTGTGTGTGTGTGTGTGCTGGCCAGGTGTGCAGGGCGGCGTGCCTTGATGGAGATAACATGCCAGAGTTTTGTTTTTACTGATTACAAATTGGCTCTCTCTCTCTCTCTCTCTCTCTCTCTCTCTCTCTCTCTCTCTCTCTCTCTCTCTCTCTCTCTCTCTCTCTACAGTTAATAAGCAATAAGTAAAATATATTCGTTTATGTACTTATGGATAGGTTTAGTTAGGGTAGGGTAGGGTAGGATAGGATAGGCTAGGATAGGGTTGGGTAGGTTAGGTTAGGTTAGGTTAGGTTAAATACCCATCATTTAATTCCCCTCTCTATTCCCACCCCATTCCCAATCAATTCCCACTCCTCCCATTCCTGTCCAGTCTTGTGTTACCCTTGCCTCCCTCTCACAACGCTCTCCACTCTCTCACCTCCCGCTCACCTGCTCACCTGGCCTTCCTGTTGAGGGGTAAAGGGTTAATTGATCCATGCTACCTGTGTGAAGTCTACGAGAGTTTCACGCTAACTTTCGTACCTGTGAGTGTGTGTGTGTGTGTGTGTGTGTGTGTGTGTGTGTGTGTGTGTGTGTGTGTGTGTGTGTGTGTGTGTGTGTGGTGTGTGAATGATAGTGCTCTGATAGTGCTCTCTCTCTCTCTCTCTCTCTCTCTCTCTCTCTCTCTCTCTCTCTCTCTCTCTCTCTCTCTCTCTCTGTCGTTCATAACATTCACGGTTTTCGGTTTATTCTCTTAATTTTCTTTGTTTCCTCCTCTCTCTCTCTCTCTCTCTCTCTCTCTCTCTCTCTGGCAACTCTTCTCCTTTGTTTATTCTTTCTCTCAAAAAACAATTACAAAAGAAAGACACTCACACTTTCACCTCATTTTCCTCACTCATCTCATCTTCATTTCACCTCCAGAAACTTCCCTCTCATTTGCTCTTATTTATTCTCTCCTGTGTTCTTTCTTTCATTCATTCTGGCTTATTCATCGCGCCTCTTTGTTTTACTTGATAGGAAGTACCACTAGCTATTTATTTTTTTCCTGTTGTCATTATCTTTCTCTTTCTTTGTCTCGTTTTCTCTTTCTTTCTTTTCCATCATTATTTTTTTTTTCTTCGTTACAGTGTATTATGAAAAGCTAGTTAATATCTCAACACTTATTCTTTTCCTTCCTTCATGACCTTTCCTTGTTGTCCTTTGTTCTCCTTGTTTTCCTCCTTTATTTTTCTCACTTCCTATATTTACTTGTCCCGTCAACCACTCTACTCAAATTATCAAAGTTTTCTTACGTACCCATCAGTTCTTGCCTCTTTTCCTCCTTTCTTTCATAATCTATTAACCCCTTCAGCACCGTGACGTGTTTTTACGAGTATATTCATTCTGCTTACTATTTGGTGATTTTATACAGCTTCAGAAACTCATGTGGGGGGTTTGAAATAGTGAAGACTGTGTTCATTAATACTCTCACCTTTCTAATGTAAATAAAATCGTGTAAATATACCAAAAACTCATGGTAAAAATACGTCCAAGCACTGAATAGGTTGCGAAGACAATAATATCTCCACATTATAGATATTACAATAGTCTCCCATATTCACACAATCCTAGGTCCCATTTTCTGTAGTCCCCCTTTTTCTCGGAAGATAAGCGACTCCACATGTTTTAATCCACTTTGGCCAATCACTGTCGATATGGCTGGGTTATTAAGTGCCCCTTGTGGTATTATTCATTGACTGTGTGTGTGTATGGTCTTACAGAGTGTTTGTATGGTTAGGTACGTGTATAGGCACTGTATGTGAAAAGTATTGTGTATTATAGTGATGTAGTGCTCCTCCTCTTCGTCCTCTTCCTCCTCCTCCTCCTCCTCCTTCTCAAAACAAACTTCCACCTTCTCCCCTTTTGTTCCCTTACCTCCCATTAGTTACAGTGCCGTGTCTTCCCTCCTGCCCCGCCCCTTTGAGCAGTGGCACCCCTTAGCATGGCACTCTGGCTCCCTGGTACCCTCGCAGCCTTTCTTTTGAGTCTGCTTGCAAGGGTGACGATGTAAACTGTTTATGGCTTAGAGTGGGAGTGTGTGTGCCAAAACATATCTTGCAGGAGCAGGAGGAGTAGGAGGAAGAGGAGGAGGAGAAGCGTGTACAAGTAAAGTGTTGAAGTGAGAGATATACTTATGAAAGAGAATCAGATATGAGAGATGAATGTTTTGGGGAGAGAGAGACACACACACACACACACACACACACACACACACACACACACACACACACACACACACACACACACACACACACACACACACACACACAAACAAGCCGCCTCGTCCTCATCTGCTTCTGCTGCACCACTACCTCCTCCTCCTCCTCCTCCTCCTCCTGCCGCTACATTTCACCCTCCGAGTACAGAGACATAAATTCACGGCAAGGTGTAGCTGCCTTTGTTAGGGTTTGTTTATACAGGTGTGTCTGGCCCTCTACAGGTGACAGCAGGAGGCAGGTGAACACAGGCACGGCTGGTGATAAGGATGGTGACCGGGATGGGATGCCTTGGGATGGTGATATGGTGATGGTGAAGGACTCATTATCCTTGTGTTTTTGTTTTTATTTTTATTTATTTGTTTATTTGTTGGTGGTGGTGATGGTGTATGGTGAAGTGTAATGGTGTTGATTGTGAGTAGGTAAGCTATGGTTGGTGAGGAAGCTTGGTGATGTATGGTGTATGGTGTTTTGTTATTTGGTGTTGATTGTGAGTGGGTCAGCTGTGTTCGGTGAGGAAGGGAAGTATATGGTGAGTTTCATGGTGACGTTTGGTGATCTATGGGTGTGTATGGTGTTGTTGTAGCGCCATATCCTTCCTTTTCTGTGTTATTATTCTATGTATGTGTGTATGTGTGTATGTTTTATTTATTTATTATTTTGCGTTTCATAATCAATTTTTTCTTTCATTTTTTTATTATTATTATTATTATTATTATTATTATTATTATTATTATTATTATTATTATTATTATTTATTTTGATTTTCACGTATTTTTCACATAAGTTTCTGGTCTTCCTTCTATTTCTGTCTTTAGTGTTCGTTCCCTGTTACCTCCTCCTCCTCCTCCTCCTCCTCCTCCTCCTCCTCCTCCTCAGTTAATTACCTTGATCAGGAGGTAAAGCACGGCTGCTCCTTAATCAGTGGTACAGTTTCAGAACCTCCTCCTCCTCCTCCTGCTCCTCCTCTTCCTCCTCCTCCTCCTCCTCCTCCTCCTCCTCCTCCTCCTCCTCCTCCTCCTCCTCATCGTTTCTTCAG
>NC_059290.1:6409093-6419093 GCF_017591435.1 Portunus trituberculatus
GAAATATTGACGTTTCTTGAACATGAGCGATAAAGCAAAATAAAGCAGGGACTTCCACGTGCACAGGCTTAATATCTTTGTTTTTATGGATGTTAATGATAAGAGAAAGACAAGAAAACAAGTAAAAACAACCAATTTATTAGACATCATTGGTAAATTAATATAAAACAGACTTTCATTTATATAGGCTTAGTATTTTCCTCCATAAAACACCAAACCACACTTGCAAAAACATCAATTCTTACTTCACATCACTCATAACATAATAGTCCACTTAGAAAACTCAAATTATTAGTAATATAATGTATATCCACACTTAGAAAACACAAATTACTAGTAAAATCATATATATCCACACTTAGAAAACCCTAATTACTAGTAAAATGATATATATCCACACTCAGAAAACACAAATTGTCACTACACATTATTACAAAGATCACATTCTCTTACCTCACATCTCTAGTAACATTGTAGAATTCCATATTAGAATACACAAATTCCCACTACACATTGCTGCTAAGATAATATTCCGCCTTAGAAACTCAAAATCTTACCTCACATCAATAGTAAGATTGTAGAACGCCATCTTAGAAAGGACAGACTCTTACACTTGTTTTCTGTATGTAAGAGGGTAAAAGCTGGCTAAGGGCAACAAAAACGATCAAACTAAAAGGCCCACTGGGATTACTAGTAGGATTGTAAACTCCACCTTAGAAACACTCCAATTCTCACTACACGTAAATAGTAAGGTTTATTTTATTTATTTAATTTTTATATAAGGGAAAAGCTGGCCAAGGGCAACAAAAATAATAAAAAAAAAAGCCCTCTTAGTTGCCAGTCCCCTTGCAGGTCCGAAAGTGTTAGCCGGAAAATAGGGATAAATGTCTTGGCACCTCCCTCTTAAGTGAACTCACGTCATAGGAAGTTGGAGAAACAGAAGAAGGCAGGGAGTTCCGGAGTGTTCTATGGATAGGTATGAATGAAAGAGTACTGGTTAATATTCTTCTAAGAAAACACAAATTCTTACTACTGCCAGGTTTTCTGCTTACATAGAAAAGAACATTAATTAGATGATATGACTGCACTTAGAAAACTCAGCACTTAACTAGTGAACTAATTATTCCACCTTAGAAAAACTTACCTTCTTACTACACATTACTAGTAAGATTGTGTACTTTTACTTAGAAAACACCTTCTTACTACACATTACTAGTAACATAATATTCCTCCCTTTAAAAACTCGACTTCTCAGTGCACATATAACTAGTAAAATATTTATTCCACCTTAGAAAAGCTCCAATTCTCACACTTTACTAGTAAGCTTGTATAATTCCAGCTTAATCTCCGTGTGTGAATTAACCCGCTCATTCATCGGCCGGCGCTCGTAAAGTGAGGCCGCGTGATGCTAAATGTTCCGCGTCGCTCACCTGAAGGAGTTACTGGCGCATCTGTTGGGACTCACCTGTTCTCTTAATTACCTGTGTGTGTACCTGTCTCTGCTTCACCCTCCTCCTCCTCCTCCTCCTCCTCCTCCTCCTGCTCCTGCTGCTGCTGCTGTTATTGTTGCGTCTGTTGGTACTTGCTAATTCCTTTCTCCTACTTCCTTCTGCTCCCTTCTGCCACCACCGCCTTTACTCATGTCAGTGTGTGTTGGTTTTGTTGTTGTTGTTGTTGTTTTTGTTTTTGTTGTTTCTTGGTGGTTGTGGTGGTGGTGGTGGTGTTAGTACTACTACTCTACTCTTACTGAAATATATTTACCTGCTCATTTCATTGATATTCTACTACTACTACTACTACTACTACTACTACTACTACTACTACAATAACAAACCACCACCACCACCACCACCACCACCACCACTGTAACTACTGGCGGCGGCTGCTATTACTATTACTTACCTGTGACAAGTCCTAATGAACCTTTTCTTTCCACAGGTGAGCGGGGACAGGTGGCGCGGCCTCAGGTACAGCAGAGAGGCAGGTAGGAAAAACACTATCGCTAAATGACCTTCAGGGAAATTATTCTGCTCTTCATGTACTTTATTGGACACGCGCGTTAATGAAGTGAGGAGGAGGAGGAGGAGGAGGAGGAGGAGGAGGAGGAGGAGGAGGAGGAGCAGCAGTTTCCAGTATCCTATATTGTAAAGTCAGAATCTCGTAGTCTTATAGAAACCAAAAAGCTTCTCTCTCTCTCTCTCTCTCTCTCTCTCTCTCTCTCTCTCTCTCTCTCTCTCTCTCTCTCTCTCTCTCTCTCTCTCTCTCTCTCTCTCTCTCTCTCTCTCTCTCTCTCTCTCTCTCTCTGTCTCGCCTCCCATTGTTTCGTTGCTCCTCCCTCACTCACCCTCTCTCTCTCTCTCTCTCTCTCTCTCTCTCTCTCTCTCTCTCTCTCTCTCTCTCTCTCTCTCTCTCTCTCTCTCTCTCACCTTTGTCATTCTTCTTTGTTTCATTCATGTATTCTCTTCATTTATTTCTTTATGTTTTATTCTTCCTTCCTCCTCCTCCTCCTCCTCCTCCTCCTCCTCCTCCTCCTCCTCCTCCTCCTCCTCCTCCTCCTCCTCCTCCTCCTCCTCCTCCTCCTCCATCTCTATTGTTTCCTTCCCAAGAGTGCTGTCAACTCCGAAAGCCTGCGAGAGAGAGAGAGAGAGAGAGAGAGAGAGAGAGAGAGAGAGAGAGAGAGAGAGAGAGAGAGAGATTGGAAGAAAGAAAACACTCATAGTCAGGTAATGGTGAGAGAGAGAGAGAGAGAGAGAGAGAGAGAGAGAGAGAGAGAGAGAGAGAGAGAGAGAGCAGGTGAGAGAAGTGAGAAAGTGGTATCATTTGTTATCCTTGGTTTGCGGCGAGCTTCAAGTAGTCCGCTGGGTTTGTTGACAACTGTGTGGCTTCCTCTTACTTTCCTCTTGCTTCCCTCAACTCCTCCTCTTCTTCTTCCTCTTGATTCTCCTCTTTCCTTTTTGCTTCTCTCAATTTCTCCTCTTAATTCTCCTCTTTCCTTTTGGTTCTCTCAATTTCTCCTCTTGATTCTCTTCTTTCCTCTTGCTTCCCTCAACTCCTCCTCTTTTCCTCCTCTTGATTCTCCTCTTTTCTTTTTGCTTCTTTCACTTTCTCCTCCTCTTGATTCTCCTCTTTCTTTTTGCTTCTCTCAACTCCTTCATCCTCTTGATCCTTCCTCTTCTTCCTCTTGATCCCCTCTTTTCTCTTGCTTCCCTCAACCCCTCCTTTTCTTCCTCTTGATTCTCCTCTTTTCTTTTGCTTCTCTCAATTTCTCCTCTTAATTCTCCTCTTTCTTCTTGCTTCCCTCAACTCCTTCTTCCTCCTCTTTTTCCTCTTGATCCTCCTCTTTTTTTCTTCCCTCAATTCCTTCTTTTCTTCTTTTCTCTTGCTTCCTTCAACTCTTCTTCTTTCTCTTTTCTTTTGCCTCAGTTCCTCCTCCTCTTCTTGATTCTCCTCTTTCCTCTTGTTTCCCTCAATTCCTCCTCTTCTTCCTCTTCATTCTCCTCCTTTTTTTTCCTTCTTTGTTTTTTTCATGCCGTTTTTATTTTTTATTGTTTTTTTTCCTCTCTCTGTCCTTCTTTTCCTCTTCCTGTGCTGTTTTCTTATTTTTTCTTTCTTATGTGATTTTCTTCCTCTTCCTCTTCTTTTTTCCTTCTTTTTTTTTTTGCTTTTCTTTATTTTTCTTCTTTTCTTCAGTTCACTTTGTTTTTGTGGTTTTCTTATTCTTCTCTTTTTTTTTCCTGTTTTCTTCATTTCCTCTTCCTCCTCTTTATTCTCCTTTATTTTTTGTCTTTCCTCTTGATTTGCGGTTCTTTTCCCTTTTTTTTTCCTTTATCTTTGTCTTCTTTTTCTTCCTCAGCTTTTCCTTATTTATTTTCTTCTTTTCTTGACATCCTTCTTTATTTTCCTCTCCATTTTGCCTTCTCTTGTTTTTCTCTTCTCTTCATTATTCCTCTTTATTTTGCTCCTTTTCCTCATTTTTTCCTTAATCATTTCCCTTCTGTTATTCTTTTTTCATTTAATATTCGACTGTTTCCTCTGTTTCTCATCTTTACCTTATTCTTGCCTCTTCCCCTCTTTATCCTCTTAATTTCTTCCTTCCTCTTCGCTCAGTAATTACCCTTTTCTTGTTTTCTATTCCTCTTTTTATCAATTTATTCATATCCTCCTCGTTTTGTTGATATACTCTCTCTCTCTCTCTCTCTCTCTCTCTCTCTCTCTCTCTCTCTCTCTCTCTCTCTCTCTCTCTCTCTCTCTCTCTCTCTCTCTCAATTCATTACTTTTTTTCTCTGCTCTTATTCTTCTTTATCGTGTGTTATTTGTGTTTCCTTCATTCGTGATTAGTCGTTCGCTTCGTCCAATGCACTTTGATTTATTGCTGATATTAAATGAGAGAGAGAGAGAGAGAGAGAGAGAGAGAGAGAGAGAGAGAGAGAGAGAGAATACAGACATAAACTATATTGTGCTTCATTAATCTCTTTCTACTTTGTATTGTACGTTTGAAGCAAGAGAGAGAGAGAGAGAGAGAGAGAGAGAGAGAGAGAGAGAGAGAGAGAGAGAGAGAGAGAGAGAGAGAGAGCACACCTGTCTTTTACTCCCTACAGGTGAGAAAATAAAGATAATCTGAACAGACTAAAATGAACTGACCACCGAGAGAGAGAGAGAGAGAGAGAGAGAGAGAGAGAGAGAGAGAGAGAGAGAGAGAGGTAAGGAAGTGTAAAAGGAGAAGGGGAGATTATGGGCTGGGAGGTAAAGTTGATGGAGGTTATAGGGAGGAGGAGGAAGAAGAGGAGGAGGAGGAGGAGGAAAGGAAAGGGCAGGTGAGCTTCCAGGTAAAATTAGGTTACCAATTTCAGAATCACCTGAGAATTTCCTACCTGTTTGTGAGTTTTAGGTTATTCTACTACTTTTTTTTTCCTTTCTCTTCATTGTGGTGGTGATCGTGGTGGTAGTGGTGGTGGTAGTAGTAGTGGTGGTGACATGCATTTGTGGTACAGCCTGTGGTGAAGACTTACACACACACACACACACACACACACTAGTTAAAAAGTGAGAGGTAAGAGGCAAGACAAGGTTAGGAAGGTTGTGTCTGGTGGAGGGAGGGAGGGAGGGAGGGAGGAAGGAAGGTCGGTGGAAGGTCTGCCGTACGGGGAGTGAGGATTTGCAGAGGCGTGGAGGGTGTGGGAGGGGTGTGGGGGAGTGGGGAGGGATATGGGGGGTAGGGCTGCCAATCACGAGGGCGAAACAGGTAATGTTGGGATGTCTCATGATTTAGGAGTGCAATTTAGAGTGTTTCCTCCTGGGTTATTGTACTTCTCCTCCTCCTCCTCCTCCTCCTCCTCCTCCTCTACTTTGTCATCACCTTCTTATCTTCCACTTTATCTTTTTATACTACTACTATTTCTCCTTTTATTCTTCCTCGTCTTCTTCTTCTTCTTTTTCTTTTTCTTCAACAACAACAATACACATCATTATCTACCTCCACCTACTCCATCACATCTCCACCACCACCACCACCACCACCTACTATTCTTTCTTCTACTAATTCTTCAGATTAATATTTTGATACAACAACCACAATCAAAGGAACAACAACAATAATAACAACAAACATTACCTGCCAACTGCATCACATCACCACCACCACCACCACCACCACCACTTACATCCTCCTATTCCTCCTTCTGCTCCTTCTTCAGCTACTCCTTCAGATTAATACACTAAAACAACAACCAAAATAACAACAATGAACATCTACCAACTCCTTCACATCACCACCACCATCACTACCTCCTCCTCCTTCCGTACCTCCTTCTGCTACTCCTTCGCCAGATTAATGTCCCCGAAAGTGTGTCTGAAATGTGCAATCACTTTGACGGTCACTGATTGAAGGGTGCAGGGCGGGCATTGGTGTGACGGATGCGCGGCCTAATCCTTTGTAAAGTACCCCCCTATGACCCGCCCTCGCTTTTATTTATTACGTCTAATGCTGAGGAGAAGCTACTCATTGCTACCTTACCTAACCTAACCTTTCTTTGCCTTGACTGCTGCTGCTGGTGGTGGTGGTGGTAGAGAGAGAGAGAGAGAGAGAGAGAGAGAGGTTGATTTTAAAGATAGTTTGAGCTAGTGAAGGGTAGAAAATAAAGAATGTTCATAGAGATATAGAAAGTAAGAAAATGATGGTAGAGAGATAGAGAAGGAAGAGAAAGAATGTTACGGTATTGAGTGATAGGAGAAAAAGAAGAGAGGAAAAGAAAAGGAGGAAGGAGAATGTTGATAGAGATGTAGAAAGTAAAAAAAATGGTGGGAGAGAAAGAAGAGGAAGAGAAAGAATGTGATAAGAAGAAAAAAAGGAAAAGAGAAGGAAGGAGAATGTAAATAAAGAAATATGTAGACAGTAAGAAGATGGTGGGAGAAAGACGGAAGAGGAAGAGAGAGAATGTTATATTAGTGAGTGATTAGAAGAAAGAAGGAAAAGAAAAGGAAGGAGAATGTAGGTAAAAAGATGTAGAAAGGAAGAAAATGGTGGTGGTGTTGGTGGTAGAGAGAGAGACAAAGAGAGGAAGGAATAGAAACAAGGAAAGGTTACAGAAGTTGGTGAAAGGAAGAAAATACACAGAAGAAATAGAAAAAAAAGAGAAGAAAGACACAGAAGAAGAAATAGAAAAAGACCAAAATACGGAAGAAGAAAAGCAACAATATTTTCTTTCCTCTTATCCCTTTTCCTTCGTTTTCTCCATCTTCTCTTCCTCCTCCCTCTTCTTTTACTCCTCCTCCTCTTCCTCCTCTTGACATTTCTTATAAACCTCATTAATGACAAGACTTCCTAACACGTCTCCTCCTTCCCTCCTGCACCTCTTGTACCACCTCCTCCTCCTCCTCCTCCTCCTCCGTGGCAATGGTCGTAGCGGTGAAGGGAGGCCTCGTATATACAGAGATGCCTGTTGCGCTCATTGCTACTTCGGTTTGTCCCAAAGAACCAGCCACGGACCTCCTGCTCCCGCGCTCCAGCTCAACCCGAAGGAGGCGAAGAAGAAGGAGCGTGGAGAAGAGATGGGAGGAAGGAAAAGTGCAAGGAGGAGCATTTAAGGCCTTTGTTTACCTGTAGGAGTGTAGGATATGTAGGTAGAAGTGTGTAGAGATTGTATCTGAAGGAGGCGATGAAGGAGAAGCGTGGAGAACAGATGGGAGGGAAGGAAAAGGGCAAGAAGAAGAAGGATTACGGTTTTTGTTTACCTGTAGGAGTAAATAATATGTAGATAGAGAGTTTTCTGAAGGAGGCGATGAAGGAGGAGCATGGAGAAGAGATGGGATGGAAGGAAAAGTGTAAGGAGAAGCATTACAGGCCTTTGTTTACCTGTAGGAGTGTAGGATATGTAGGTAGGAGTGTGTAGAGAATGTATCTGAAGGAGGCGGTGAAGGAGGAACTTGGAAAGGAGATGGGAGGGAACAAGGGAAGGAAAAGGGCAAGGAGGATAACGATTTTGGTCTTTTGTGTACCTGTGGGCGTGAAGGATGTGTAGAGAGTGTATCTGAAGGAGGCGATGAAGGAGTATTTTGAATTTGAAGAAGAGAAGTGTTAAAAGAACTAGAGAGAGTGGTGTGTAGAAGAGAAGAAAGGGAGGAGAAAGAGAGGATAAGGAAAGAAATGTAGAATAAGGAAGAGGTAGAAAAGAATAAAGGGAGGATAAAGAAGAGGTAGAAGACAAGAAAGGGAGAATAGGGAAGAGGGAGAAGAGGAGGAGGAGGAAGAGGTGAAGGAGAATAAGAGACGGAGTGCAGAAGAGAAGGAATTGTTGATGATGAAAAGTAGAAAAGTAGGAAGTGAACAACATTTATCTGTCTATCTATCTATCTATCTATCTATCTATCTATCTATCTATCTATCTATTACCTTTGTCTTCTTTCTTATCTACTGATCCATCTATCCTCAGTCTATCTACCTATCTATCTATCTATCTAGTTATCTACCTATGCCTTATTTCCTATGTACCTATCCATTAATCTATCTACTGTATATTTCTATCTATCTATCTATCTGTCTGTCTATCTATCTATCTGTCTATCTATCTATCTGTCTATCTCTCCTGACTCAGAATGGATCTATCACAGCGAAGGCCTAAACAAAATGATGATAGGAAAAGAGGCAACTCACGGCCTCGTTAGTTAGGCCTGTTTGCTATTCTCGCTCTCTCTTCGTCATCACCATCACCATTATCATCTCCGCCGCCGCCGCCGCCACCACCACCACCACCACCACCACCACCACCACCACCACCACCACCACCACCACCACCACCACCACCACCGTCATCATCATCATCAAACAAACGCTGACTGAATCACACATCACACACACACACACACACACACACACACACACACACACACACACACACACACACACACACACACACACACACACGATCATGCGGTAGGTCATGACGCATTTTGAGAGAGAGAGAGAGAGAGAGAGAGAGAGAGAGAGAGAGAGAGAGAGAGAGAGAGAGAGAGAGACCTTGAAAGCAATTAGGGGGGATGGGTTGGGGGGGGGAGAGGCAGGTCGATCTCTCACGGTCTCTGCAGTGGCCTTGAAGTGAGAGGGGGGGGAGGGGGAAAGAGGGGAAATCTGGCAAAAGAAAGTGAGCAAAGTAAGTTAGCTCTAAATTTTCCCACATGTGAGTGAGGAAATGTTGAAGTCAAGACCCACCCTTCTCTCTCTCTCTCTCTCTCTCTCTCTCTCTCTCTCTCTCTCTCTCTCTCATCTCTCTCATCTCTCTTCATCTCGCATCATCCTCTGTCTCTCCCACACTCATCTCTCTCTTGCATCCACCACCACCACCACCACCAGGCCCTCTCACTCACACGCAGCGCTGCCATAAATACGAGCCTCCCCCTCTCATTCCCTCTCCCACTCTCCCACACTCTCCCTCGGCTTCTCAGCGCTCACCGTATATTCCACCGTAGCCTAAGTGATTGTTGGCTTAAATTTTTGAGTTGGATAAAGTTTTGGAATATTCGCCTATTATATTACAGACGTCCACTGAGGAAAGTGTAGATTAAGAGGGGAGGCTAAATTATCTTTGGATTAGTGAGAGAGATAGAAATGATGGGAGTTTAGGAGGAGGAGGAGGAGGAGGAGGAGAGGAGGAGAGAAGTAAGAGATAAGACCGGTGATGTGTGTGTGTGTGTGTGTGTGTGTGTGTGTGTGTGTGTGTGTGTGTGTGTGTGTGTGTGTGTGAGGTAAAGAGGTTTAGGAGAAGCAAGAGGAGGAGGAAGAAGAAATAAGAGATAAAAGGAGTGATGGATAGACAGGGAGAGAAGAAGAGGAGGAGGCAAGGCAAAGGAAGAATTAACGAAATGATGGAGAGATAATGAGGGAAAAAAAAAAAAGGAAGGATGGAAGGGAGAGGGAACGGAGGAAGAACAAACACTGAATGAAAAAGGAGGAGGCGAAGGAGGAGGAAGAGGAAGGGAAGATGAAAAAAAAAGAAGAAAAGTCGATGACACAAGAGGAGGAAGAGAGGAGGAAGAGGAAGAATAATTTAGTGAATGGAAGGAGATGAAAGAGGCGGGTAAGAGAGACTTAGAGAAAAGGAGGAAGAGGAGGAAAGAGGAGGAGGAGGAGGAGGAGGGAGGGAGGAGGAGCTCAGGCGATGATGAGGTTTATTAATCAGCAGGTAATATTACTTCCTTCCCTTCCTGCTGACTTTTTTCCCTTTTTTTTCCTTTTTCCCTTTTTTCCATAATTTCTTTCCCTACTTTACTTTTCTTCAATTAATACTTTTATATTTTTCGCCTTTTTTATTTATTTTTTTTTTTTTTTTCCTGTTTATCCTTGACTTTTTCCTCACTTTTTCTCTTTTTCTTCACTTTTTTCCCCTCTTCAGTTTCCCTCTTGGTGTTTTTTTCCCTCTCTCTCTGATTTTGGTTCTGATTTTTTCCCTTCCCTCTTTTATTTTCCACTCTGACGTTAATTTCCTCTTTCTTCCTCTCTTTTTTTTTC
>NC_059290.1:6424093-6436593 GCF_017591435.1 Portunus trituberculatus
CGACAGGGAAGACACGTGGATACGATACGCCTCCTCCTCCTCCTCCTCCTCCTCCTCCTCCTCCTCCTCCTCCTCCTCCTCCTCCTCCTCCTCCTCCTCCTCTGGGCGATACTAAAGACGTCCTCCCCATAATACTACTCCACCCTCCCATTCTACTACTACTACTACTACTACTACTACTACTACTACTACTACTACTACTACTAACCACCTTCAGTACTATTATGCTCTGTGTGTGTGTGTGTGTGTGTGTGTGTGTGTGTGTGTGTGTGTCGTCACCTAGTCAGCTTGTCTACTTGTTTCTCTTCCTTTAAAAACCGTGAGAATATTATGCAAGTGTGAGTAAGTTTGTTAATCTCTCTCTCTCTCTCTCTCTCTCTCTCTCTCTCTCTCTCTCTCTCTCTCTCTCTCTCTCTCTCTCGCTCGTAATTGCAACACCAGTGCGCTTTAAACTGACTGACACACACACACACACACACACACACACACACACACACACACACACACACACACACACACACACACACACACACACACGACCCTCTCCATCAAGCTCACCTCATGTCACTTTACCCCAAAATTAACCTGTCTACTTTTTCCTCTTTCATTCTTCCTCCTCCTCCTCCTCCTCCTCCTCCTCGTCTCTTTTTCTCCTGATTTAAGTTCTAATGTGACGTCATGCAAGGAAGGTCATTCACTAAGGTCACCTCCTCCTCCTCCTCCTCCTCCTCCTCCTCCTCCTCCTCCTCCTCCTCCTCCTCCTCCTCCTCCTCCTCCTCCTCCTCCCCTGTTAAGTATCCAAGGTCGTGTTTTTTTTTTCTCTTTGTATTTCTCGTTCTCTGACAATAACAACAACAACAACAACAACAACAACAATTACACTAGAATTGCTCTCGTGTCGGGAAAAAAAGGGGAAAAAACCAGTCATATTTATAGAATTTAATTTCCCTGGCAACAAACCCCATCACAACGCCAACACCAATAATAGTAATAGTAATAATAATAATAATAATAATAATAATAATAATGGTAATAATGATAAAAGTAATGGTGGTGTGTGTTGTGGTGGTGGTGGTGGTGGTGGTGGTGGTGGTGGTGGTGGTGGTGGTGATAATGGTGGTGTTTCAGCTAATTATTTTCTTTTATCCTTTTTTTTCTTTACTTTATTTTCTTCTTTCTCTTTTTTTTTTACCTTCTTTTTCTTCAATATCCTTTTTTCTTTTTCTTTTCCTCTTTTCTTCTCTTTTCCCTCTCTTTTTCTTCTTCTTTCCCTTCCCTTCCCTTCCCTTCCCATACCTTTGCTTCTTTGCATTCCCTCACCTTACCCTTCCTCCCCTTCCCTCCCCTATCCCCTCCCCTGCCTTAGTGTTCAATATTGCACTAAGGGACGTCAGGGTTATGTGATGTACCGTCCCTTCCTCCCCTTCCCTCCCCTTCCCTCCCCTTTCTCTCCCCTTCCCTCCCTTTCTCTCCCTTCTCCCCATCCCTCCCCTTCTCTCTTTCCTCCATAACTTTCCCTTTTCCTCTTTCCTTCTATCTCTCTTTCCTCTCTACATCTCTCTTCCCCTTTTTTTTCATTATCTCTCTCTCTCTCTCTCTCTCTCTCTCTCTCTCTCTCTCTCTCTCTCTCTCTCTCTCTCTCTCTCTCTCTCTTTTCTCTAATGTTTTTCCTACCTTTCCTCTTCTTCCTTCTTTTTTCCTTATTTCTTTCTTTTGTTTCTATTTTCCTTCCTTTTTTATTAGTTATTCTCTTATTTTTTTCCCTCTTCCCTCTCATCAAATTTTCTTTTTGTTTTCATTTTACTCTTCTTTCTTCTTCATTTTCTCATTTTTCTCCATCTTTATTATTTCTGCCTCTTTTCTCTCATTATTTTTCCTTCTTCCTCTTGATCCTTACTCGCTTTCTTCTTCCTTTTCCTCCTCTTTTTCTTCCTCCTCTTCTTCTTCCTCTTCTTCTTCCTCTCTCTGCCTCTTCCCTCTTATTATTTTTCCTTCTTCCTCTTGATCCGTACTCGCTTTCTTCTTCCTTTTCTTCCTCTTCTTCC
The DNA here is from genome assembly GCF_017591435.1 of Portunus trituberculatus. Lineage (NCBI taxonomy): Eukaryota > Metazoa > Arthropoda > Malacostraca > Decapoda > Portunidae > Portunus > Portunus trituberculatus. Next base: position 6,426,139 of record NC_059290.1, read on the forward strand.
TCCTCTTCTTCCTCCTCTTCTTCTTCCTCCTCCTTCCTCCTCCTCTTCGTCCTCTTCATCACAAGCTTCTCTAAGAGGCTTTCTCTCTCCCCTCGCCAGCCTGTCTCCTCTCTCACCCTCTGTACTCTTTATTGAGCATTCTTTTCCCTCCTCTTCTTTTTCCTCCTCCTCTTTTTCCTCCTCCTCTTCTTCCTCCTCTTCTTCTTCTTTTTTCTCTTGTCTCTCCTTTTTGCACCTCGCCTTTCACTTCTCTCGATTTATTTTATTATTTTTTTGCCTTGCGTATTCTTGGATCTCTCTCTCTCTCTCTCTCTCTCTCTCTCTCTCTCTCTCTCTCTCTCTCTCTCTCTCTCTCTCTCTCTCTCTCTCTGATTTTTTTTTTGTTCTTTGTGTTAAGTAGTAGTGGTAGTAGAAGTAGTAGTAGTGGTGGTAGTAGTAGTAGTAGTAGTAGTAGTAGTAGTAGTAGTAGTAGTAGTAGTAGTAGTAGTGAAGAAAATGAGTAGATATATTTTTTTTATATTTTCTAATTGTGTTTTGAAGTAAGAGAAAAAAAAAGCTACTTATGAGAATTGGAAAAAATGTTTACCTCCTCCTCCTCCTCCTCCTCCTCCTCCTCCTCCTCCTCCTCCTCCTCCTCCTCCTCCTCCTCCTCCTCCTCCTCTGCCTGGTGGTTTCTGATAAAGTTATTTGTGGTTTTAACACCATATAAAAAGGCCGTGAATAGACACCTGCCGCGGTGGTGATGGTGGTGGTGGTGGTGATGTATGCTCAGTAACAATCAATAGAGAGAGAGAGAGAGAGAGAGAGAGAGAGAGAGAGAGAGAGAGAGAGAGATTGTTCTATGTGATGTTGTTACAGAAGTTAACACACACACACACACACACACACACAGGTAAAGGAAGAGGAAGAAGAAGGAAGGCCAATGACACACCTTCACGTTAATTAGTGGAAACAAGTAAAGTAACAGGTGCACACGCTTGTTGGATGGTGTGGGGCCACATTAAAGTGCAGTGATGGGGATGATAGGGAAAGAAACCCCCTAATAGTAGTAGTAGTAATAGTAGTAGTAGTAATGAGAAAATTATATAAGTATAAATTAATAAAAAAAGTTAAAAATCAATATTGCTACTGAAAACCCTATTAGTGAACTTCATCAGAGAGAGAGAGAGAGAGAGAGAGAGAGAGAGAGCAATGAAACACACACACACACACACACAGGCAGGCACACCACCACCACCACCACCACCACCACCACCACCACCACCACCACCACCACCGCCAGCAATATTAGGGACGATAGGAACGAGTTGATGGATGGCTAGTAAATCAGGGCATTACGAGCGCTTACCGTCACAACTGCGGCCCGGCGAGGGAGGGCGGGCGGCGTGATACATAATTCACACCACTGTTTGATCAGCCATTCCGCATTTTTATCGGAATGTGGTGATAGATGGCGTGTACATCATCCGAGCTCTGCCTACACGATACACTCCCTTTAATATCACCGCCACTACCACTACTACTGCCGTGTCTGCCTGTATATAGCTCTCTGTTTCTCTCTCTCTCTCTCTCTCTCTCTCTCTCTCTCTCTCTCTCTCTGTCTCTCTCTCATGTGAGGCAAAATTTTCTCTCTGTTTCTCTTATGGTTCAAATTTTTCTGCTGTTTTTATTACTGCCACATTTTCTAGAAATTTATGTACTACTACTACTACTACTACTACTACTACTACTACTACTACTATTATCATTTTATTTTAGTGTAGTATTCCATTACATATATAACTCCTTCCAATCTTACTTTTGTTATTATTTTTTTTTTTATCTTTTTTTTTTATTCTACGTATATAATTTGTCTTGTTATTTTCCTTATTTTCATTCATTTCACTTTCCATCTTCCTTCCACACTTTCCTACTTCTTCCCTCTCCTCTCCCTCTTCCTTCCATACACTCACTCTGCCTTATCCACCTTCCTTCCACACACCTTCCACATTGCCTATTCCTTCCTATCACCTAATCCACCTATTCCTCCTATTCCACACGTATATTGATCCACCAAACAATCTTCCTTTCTCTTTCCATCCACACACACACACTCTCTTACCATCCACACGCACACATCCATCCATCTATCCTCCTCCACGCCACTCTTCCACTTCCCTTCAGTGTTGTGGAGGGGCAGAGGTGGAAGGCTTCACAAAATCAGCGACTCCACTTAAAATAGCTTCTTTATTCCACCCTTACATCCCCCAAAGGTCATTTCGTGAGGTGTGTGGGGGCAATTGGGAGTTTTATGGTGCGTTTGGTGGGGCGGGATGAGGGATAAGACGCAGGAGAAGGTGGTGAAGGTGGTGGTGGTGGTGGTGGTGGTGGTGGTAGTGGTGGTGGTGGTAATGGTGAGGAGATGCATGGAAAGTTTTGTGGTGTGTGTGTGTGTGTGTGTGTGTGAGAGAGAGAGAGAGAGAGAGAGAGAGAGAGAGAGAGAGAACACAAACAATTTAAAGCAAACAAATCGAGTTCAAATAAAAGAAAAAAAGAAAAAAATGGTGCCATGAAGTGAGAGAGAGAGAGAGAGAGAGAGAGAGAGAGAGAGAGAGAGAGAGAGTAATGAAACACAACACTTTACTCTCAATTAGTGAGGTGGAGTGGGTCAGGAGGGGGTGGATGGCAGTGGGGATGGGGATGGAGGAGGTGGTGAGGGGGGGTGAGGGGGTGATGAGGCCTTGGTGAGTTCATTCCTCTCCCTCATTCCTCACACTCCTCCTTTCGTTCCTCATTATCTTCCATTACATTTTTCATCCCATTAGCTCATTATATTAGCCTCATTATACTTTGTCCTCATTTTTTGCTCATTTTTCTGTTTTTCCTCATTCCTCACTTTTTATTTTTATTTCTTTATACTTTTGTTTTTTTCTTTATTTCAGTTTTTCCTTATTTTTTTCTTTATTTTGTTAGTTTTCCCTTATTCGTCAATCATCTTATTTTTTTTCCTCATTTCTCATTTTTTTATTTGATTTCTTGTTTATATTTTTCTTTTTTTCTATTTTTTTCTTTATTTTGTTGTTTTCTTCTTATCCGTCATTCATTTTTTTCCTTCATTCTTGTTTTTTCTTCTTTCTTTCCTGTTTCCACATTCTCATCGTCTCTTCGTTGTTTCTCTTCTGTCACTCTTGTTATGAAGTCACCACCACCACCACCACCACTATCATCATCATCATCATAACCACCACCACCACCACCATCATCATCACCACCATTTCACCATTCTCACCTTCACAATAGACTCACCTTAACACCACAACACCTGTCACCATCACCTTACGCCACACTCACTACACACCTGGGCTTAACTACCTGGACCTCACCTGTACAATCTCACCATCACCTCACCACACTCATATTCTGATCACCTTACCTGGCCATCTTACCTTAATGACCTCACCTGTCTTGCCTTGTCACTCTCACCACACACATGAAAATGATTCGGTTTACGTCGAATAGGAAGAAGAGAATGTTCTGTGATTTACCTCTATACCTCCTCCTCCTCCTCCTCCTCCTCCTCCTCCTCCTCCTCCTCCTCCTCCTCCTCCTCCTCCTCCTCCAACTCCTCCAACTCATTTGCATTTCCTCATAAGTAAGAATTATTTTGCTGAGATCATGCGCAGGTATTTTCCTTAATTATGGTGGGATAATTTAAGTGTCTCGTTAATTGGCAACTTTTTGGGGTGTTGAGGTGATGAGTGGTGATAGTTGGGGGATGAGGGGTGAGGGGAGAGAGTGAGGGGTAATGAAGGGGTGTCTAGGGATGGATTAAGGGAAGATGTGTTTGTGTGTGTTTTTTTTTTTTTTTTTTTATTTCAAGTGGTAATGTTTGTTTAGATGTGTTTCTCTCTCTCTCTCTCTCTCTCTCTCTCTCTCTCTCTCTCTCTCTCTCTCTCTCTCTCTCTCTCTCTCTCGTATTTTTATCTCCTTCCTTTCTCTCCCTATTCTTCACTCACTCTTTGTTTCTCTTTTTATATCAATTTCTTCCTTACTCTCCTTCCTTCCTTCCTTCCTTCCTTCCTTCCTTCCTTCCTTCCTTCCTTCCATCTTTTCCTCCTCTCTCCCTTTCTTTTCCTGACCCTTTCGTGTACAAAGTTTAGTCTCTCTCTCTCTCTCTCTCTCTCTCTCTCTCTCTCTCTCTCTCTCTCTCTCTCTCGCTCTCGCTCAGTCGTATTCGTAATTACATTTTCATTATCAAGATTATTTCTCTCTTTCATTCCTTTTGCTTGTTTTTATCTCAATTGTGTCTTCATTGTTTCATTTATTCCTGTTCTCATTTTTTTTATCTTCTTTGTTGTTCTTCGTGTTTATATATTTGCTTCTGTTACTTTTATTTACCTATTTCTCTCTCTGTTTGCAGGTATGATGCGTGATGGTGGTGGTGGTGGTGGTGATGGTGGTGAGTTGAGTGTATGGTGCGTGTAGATTGTAGAGAGAGAATAGAGAGAGAGATAAATAAGAACCAGAGAGAGAGAGTGAGAATAATTGAATATAAAAAAAAAAAAGATTGTTGAGATGAGGAGAAAAAAAAAGCGAGACAAAAAAAAAAAAAAAAGAGAAAGAAAAAGATTGTGGGAGCCAAAATCGTCTTCCTTGTTACCTCTTCTTCTTCCTATAATTACTGCCAATTTCTTTCGCCTTTATATAGTCACCCCTATTATCTTACTGTGAGTGGCTCGTTTTCTTCGCTCACTTTGTATGTAATCACCTCCATTTTCTTCACCTTCCCTTTTATATCCCAGCTTGCCAAACTCTCATGCGTTTCGACAATTCTCTACAGGTATTTAATTTTACGTCCCACCAGGTAAGAATGTTTGGTGAGGAAAGCTGTGATTGGTCGGAAAAGTGCTGGTGATTCGCGGCTGGTGATTGGGGGGTAAGGAGACATAGATGGCGTTGTGGTGGTGTGGTGTGGTGAAGGTTGGTGATTGGATTGACTGATGGATTGGTAACGTGGGTTGGTGACTGGTGGATTGGTGACTTGTGAGTTGGTGATTGGGTTGGTGACTGGTGGATTGGCGACGTGGATTAGTGACTGGCATTTTGGTGACTGGTGGTGGGTTGGTGACTGGTGTTTTGGTGACTAGTGGTGGGTTGGTGATTGGATTGGCGACGTGGGTTGGTGACTGATGGTGGGTTGGTGATTGAGTTGGTTGGTGACTGCTGGGTTGGTGATTGTCTTGGTGACTGGTGGGTTAGTGACTGGCTTATTGGTGACTGGCGGGTTGGTGACTGGTGAGTTAGTGACTGTCTTATTGGTGACTGGTGGGTTGGTGACTGGGGGGTTGGTGGCTGGTGAGTTAGTGGTTGGTGAATGGGGGTTGATGGCTGGTAGATTGGTGATTGGGTTGGTGGCTGGCGGGTTGGTGACTGGGTGTTGGTGTTTGAGGGGTATATGTAATGGTGATGAGTTGCTTTGAATAACTCTCTTGGTGTTTTCTGATGATTTTCTACTATTTCTTACTTTTTTCTTTTCTTTTTCTTTTATTTTCTTTGCTTTTATTAATTTTATTTCTTTATCTTTTTATGGAGTCCAGTTTAATTTTCTTAGCATTTGAATTTTTAGTGTGTGTGTGTGTGTGTGTGTGTGTGTGTGTGTGTGTGTGTGTGTGTGTGTGTGTGTGTGTGTGTGTGTGTGTGTGTGTGTGTCACGGAGAGGAGCACGGGGGACTGATGGACAGGTGAGCAATTAAAGTGAATTAATTACCTGTTGTTACTCGCCAGTGCAGGGAATGAAAGGGTTGGTGAGAGCGATAGTTAAATGGTGATAATGAGGCGGAGGGCGAGTGTCGGGACGGAAAACTGCCTAATAACCTTCACGGGAGTTTTACAAGCCTAACCTAACCTAACCCTACCTGACCTAACCTTGCCTCACCTAACCTAACCTAACCTAACCTTTACCTGACCTAACCTAACCTTGCCTCACCTCACCTCACCTAACCTAACCCTACCTAACCTAACCTAACCTTGCCTAACCTTGCCTAACCTAACCTAACCTTTATCTAACCTTACCTGACCTAATCTTTACCTAACCTAACCTAACCTAACCTTACTTAACCTTACCTAACCTAACCTGACCTGACCTGACCTGACCTAACCTAACCTAACCTAACCTTGCCTAGCCTAACGTATCCCAACCTAACCTAACATATCTTAACCTTATCTAACCTACCTAACCTTACCTGACCTAACCTAACCTAACCTTACCTAACCTAACCTGACCTGACCTAACCTGACCTAACCTAACCTAACCTGATCTAAGTAAACCTAACTTGAACAGCCAGCCTAATAACCTTGGCTGGACTTTTAAAGCTTAACTATCTTACCTAACCCAACTAAACCTGACCTATTACTTAATCCAATCTATCCTAACTAAACTTAGACTAACTGCCTTGACGAGTTTTATAAGCCTAACCTAACCTAACCTAATCTAACCTATCCTACCCTACCCTATCCTATCCTACCCTACCCTACCGTACTCTATCCTACCCTATTACCTATTCTAACCTAACTAATCCTAATCCAACCTAATCTAACTGACCAACAGGTGTGAAGAAGCCAAGAAGTCACCTGATGTTACCTGTGTTTCTCTCTCTCTCTCTCTCTCTCTCTCTCTCTCTCTCTCTCTCTCTCTCTCTCTCTCTCTCTCTCTCTCTCTCTCTCTCTCTCTCTCTCTCTCTCTCTCTCTCTCTCTCTCTCTCTCTCTCTCTCTCTCTCTCTCTCTCTCTCTCTCTCTCTCTCTCTCTCTCCTCTTTCCCTCCCTTCCCCCTCCCTCCATCCCTCCATCCCTCCATCCCTCCATCTCTTATCTCCTCCATCTTTTATCTCCCTCCTCTCTCCCTCCCTCCGATACCTCTCTTAAATATGAGCGTTTTGAAATGTGCATCATTCACACTCTCGTTGGTTTTCTTGTATATAAAACAGGTTATGTGTGTGTGAATGTATGATATGTGTTAGAGGGAGAGAGAGAGAGAGAGAGAGAGAGAGGGACAGAAGGATGAGTGGTGAGGTGTGTAAACTGTAGTGGACTTAATGTGGTGAGTGTGGTGGTGGTGATGGTGATGTGGAGGAGGAACAGGAGGTGAACTTAGAAGAGGAAGAGGAAGAGGAGGAGGAAGAGGTGAGGAGTGGAAATGATTGAGATTAGGAGAAGAACGTGCAGAGAGAGAGAGAGAGAGAGAGAGAGAGAGATGAACTAGAATAACAAAAGAAAAGGACGAGAAATAAAAAAAAGAAAAGGAGAGGAAGGAAGAACGATTAAGGCAAGAGAGAGAGAGAGAGAGAGAGAGAGAGAGAGAGAGAGAGAGAGAGAGGTTAGAATTCCAGTCGTGAGTATCCTGCTGAGACCAACTCGTTCTAGACCCGCCGGCTGCCCCCCCTACTCCCCTCACCTCAAGACACCCCTCCCTCCTCCCCCTTACACGCCTGACACACCTGCCCCGCGTAGCTTTGTTGCCTCACTTCTGTAGCACCTCACCTGTACCCACGACACACCTTCACTAGCAAAGACACACCTTTACAACCTTACACACCTGTACTAGTTAAAAATACAGGTTAATTACACATCTGCACACCTGTACTAGTTAGAATACAGGTTAATTACATATCTACACACCTGAAATAGTTAAATTGCACCTTTACTACAACTCTACACACCTGAAATTGTTAAAATACAGGTTAATTACACATCTACACACCTGTTGTAGTTAAAAAGCACCACTACAATCCTACACATCTGTACTCTACGCACCTGCATCTGCATTACACACCTACACACTGCATTACACACCTACACACCTGCATTACACACCTACACACCTGCATTACACACCTACACACTGCATTACACACCTACACACCTGCATTACACACCTACACACTGCATTACACACCTACACACTGCATTACACACCTACACACCTGCATTACACACCTACACACTGCATTACACACCTACACACCTGCATTACACACCTACACACTGCATTACACACCTACACACTGCATTACACACCTACACACCTGCATTACACACCTATACACTGCATTACACACCTACACACCTGCATTACACACCTACACACTGCATTACACACCTACACACCTGCATTACACACCTACACACTGCATTACACACCTACACACCTGCATTACACACCTACACACTGCATTACACACCTACACACCTGCATTACACACCTACACACCTGCATTACACACCTACACACCTGCATTACACACCTGCATTACACACCTACACACCTGCATAACACACCTACACACCTGCATTACACACCTGCATTACACACCTACACACCTGCATAACACACCTACACACCTACACACCTGCGTTACACACCTACACACCTGCATTACACACCTACACACCTGCGCTGATGTGAGGCTGTGCTAATGATGCAGGTAATGTAATGCGAAAGTCTTTTTTTTTTTCTTTCTTTTTTGTTCTTTTATATTTGTTTTATTTTTCTCTTTTTTCTTTTGTCTTGTTTTTTGTTTTGTTTCTTATTTAATTTTCTTTTTTCTTCCTTATTTTCTTTTTTCTTTCTTTCTTTCTTTCTTGTCCTCATCCATTATTTGCAACCAGTAACTTTACTTTCCCCGATTACTCTCTCTCTCTCTCTCTCTCTCTCTCTCTCTCTCTCTCTCTCTCTCTCTCTCTCTCTCTCTCTCTCTCTCTCTCTCTCTCTCTCTCTCTGTATAATCTCAGTTTTTTCATCCTTTCTTTCCATTTTCCTCTCCCTCTCCCTTTCTTCTTTCCTCCCTCTCCCTCTTTCTCTTCCTCTCCCTCTCTCTCTCTCTCTTTCTCTCCCTCTCCCTCTTTCTCTCCCTCTCCCTCTTTCCCTCCATTCGTACCTTCTGCTATTTTTCCTCCTTCGCTTTCCCCTCTTAATATTCCAACCCTCGTAAGTTACCGCCCCCGCCCCTCTCTCTCTCTCTCTCTCTCTCTCTCTCTCTCTTTCTCTCTCTTTCTCTTTTCTTCTTTCTTCCTCGTGTCGTTTTTCTTCTTTCTCCTCCTCCTCCTCCTCCTCCTCCTCCTCCTCCTCCTCCTCCTCCTCCTCCTCCTCCTCCTCCTCCTCCTCCTCCTCCTCCTTTGCGTGACTCTCTTCCTCATTTCCTCCTATTTATTCTTTTTTTAATTTTTCATGAGTTGTGAATCCATTTCTTTCTACTGTGTGTGTGTGTGTGTGTGTGTGTGTGTGTGTGTGTGTGTGTGTGTGTGTGTGTGTGCGTGCATGAATAACAATGGGGAGGGTACGGTTTTGCATTATACAGTTCCCAATTCTTTCCCCTCATACATTTTTCTTTACCCTCAATCCCTTTCCCCCCCCTTCCCCTTCTCTCTCTCTCTCTCTCTCTCTCTCTCTCTCTCTCTCTCTCTCTCTCTCTCTCTCTCTCTCTCTCTCTCTCTCTCTCTCTCTCTCTCTCTCTCTCATTGATCCAGCCCTACCAAGCCTTCTCCTTATTAATATATCCACAAATATTTTTCTCCCTTCACTGACATCGGAAACTTGAAGGAAATTTTGAAAGATCTTAAGGAACACGAGAATTAAAAAAGAAAATCTGGAAGTCTCGTTTAGTCCAGGAGGAGGAGGAGGAGGAGGAGGAGGAGGAGGAGGAGGATAGGCTCAGGTGGAAGAAGAAAGGAAGGAGGGAGGCAGGTAAAGAAGGAGGTGGCAGGGAGACAGAGAGAGAGAGAGAGAACTGAGGGAGGCTTAGAAAAATTGTAAGAGAAAGGAATTGAGAGGAGAGAAGGGACGTGAGGGAATAGACAAGAGAGAGAGAGAGAGAGAGAGAGAGGAAGCAGGGTAGCGTGGGCGGTCGTGGCGGTGAGGGAGGGATCGGGAGGCGGGGTTGAGGGGAGAAAGAAAATCTGGGTGGGAGAGAGAGAGGAAGCAGGGTTGCGGTCGTGGCGGTGAGGGAGGGATCGGGAGGCGGGGGTTGGGGGGACTAAGGGAGATTGCTAGAAAGAAAATCTGGGAGGTGGGCGATCTTAGCATCCGCCAGTAGAGTTACGGTTATAGGTTTGTTGATCACGGCCGGAGCTCCTCGCAGCCTCACGGAAGAGAGAGAGAGAGAGAGAGGGAGAGGGAGAGGGAGAGGAGAGGGGAGAGTGTCGAAGGTCTGAAAAAAAATATAGGAGACTTCTTTCCAAATTCTCTCTCTGTAGATTGGTTGTTTGAAATGTGATTGGTTAGGTTAGGTTAGGTTGGGTTAGGTTAGGTTAGGTTAGATTCTCTCCTAACCTCCTTCCCTCTTGACTCTCTTTTTCCTTTCCTCCATTCCTTTCCCTTTTCTTTTTCCTTCCATCATTTTCCTCCCTCCATCTTTCCTTCCATTACTTGTCTTTTCTTCCTTCCTTCCTGTCCTTTTTTCTTTCATTCTTTTCTTTTACTT
>NC_059290.1:6444093-6451593 GCF_017591435.1 Portunus trituberculatus
GGACGTAGAGAGAGAGAGAGAGAGAGAGAGAGAGAGAGAGAGAGGAGGAGGAGAGGAGTCTTAAGGAGGAGTGACATTGTTGCAAGGAGGACAAGATAAAATGGGAGGAAAATGTAATGAGGAGGACAACTTGGCGAGGAAACATTTAAAGAGCAAACATGAAAGGAAGACAAGCACTTAATGAAGACAGATAGCAGAGAGAGAGAGAGAGAGAGAGAGAGAGAGAGAGAGAGAGAGAGAGAGAGAGGAAGTATAGTGAAGCATGGAAATAGTCACAAAAGAAAATAAATCAATGGAAAAAAGGAAAAAAACAGAAAATAAGGAGGGGAAAAAAAGTTCAGTGAAAAAGAGAGGGAAATAAGATGAAATTGATAAGATAGAAGGGAAAAAAAACGAGCTGTCAGTAGAAAAAAAGGGGAAAATACTCCAAAGAGGGAAAAAAAGAGGAAAAGGGCTACAAAATAAAAGCAGTGAAATAGAAAGGGAAAGAAAAGGTTTGTCACACTTGATAAAGGGGAAATAAAGGCTTCAGAGGGGAAAGTAAAGGGAAAAAAGGTTGTTACAATAAAAGCGAGAGGAAATGTCTTGTCACGGTGAAAGTAGAGAAAAGTGAAAGGAAGAAAAAGGTTTCATCTGTCGTAAAGCTTAAGAAAAAAAAAAGCTTCTGTGTTGGAAATGAAAGATAAAAGGCCATCATACATAGGGAAAATAAAAGCTTCAGAGGGAAAAAAGGAAAAGGAAAAAAAGCTTCATCTGTCAAAAAGATAGAGAAAAAAAGGCTTCTCAGTTGAAAGTGGGGATAAAAAGCCATTTCACGTAGAGGAAATAAAAGCTTCAGAAGGAAAATAAAAGGAAAAAAAGCTTCATCTGTCAAAAAGATAGAGAAAAAAAGGCTTCTCAGTTGAAAGTGGAAGATAAAAAAGGGAAAATTTAAAAGCTTCAGACAAAGAAAAATAAAAACTTGTCACGATAAAAGCGAGAGGAAATAAGGCTTCTCAGTGGAAATAGAGAAAACTGAAGGGAAAAAAGGCTTCATGTCAAAAAGATAGAGTTAGCAAAAAAAAAAAAATGAATGTTAGGTTAAGAAAAAAAAAAAAAAGAAAGAAAAATCCACCAACACAGCATATCAAGATCAAGGCAATTCAGACAGGGCGGCGTTCACAGGTGGCCAGGTGGCTGCTAGATGGGGAGGGAGGGGAGGAAAACACATCCCATTCTAGAAAACCAGGAGAGAGACACCTTCCTTATGACAAATGCAAAATAAACAGCACCATTTCATCTCAAAAACAGGGTCGAGATAAGACAGACATGGCGGCGGGCTGGTGTTAGGGTAGGGTAGGGTAGGGTAGGGTAGGGTAGGGTAGGTTAGGGTAGGGTAGGTTAGGTTAGGTTGGGTTACGGAAATAAAATAAAAAAAATGCAGCGTTACTTCATTAGGGTCGAGATAAGACAGACACGGCGGCATTTACTGGTAGCAGGCTAGTGTAAAGGGTTAGGTTAGGATAGGATAGGATAGGATAGGATAGGATAGGACAGGGTAGAATAAAATAGATTACGGAAGAAGAAAAACGCCAGCATCATTTCATCTCAAGATCAGGATCGAGGAAAAACAAGACAGGGCGGCGTTCACAGATAGCGAGGTGTGGGGGGAGGGGAGAGTGGTTGGGTTAGGTTAGGTTAGATTAGATTACGGAAAAAAAAAACCAGCATTTCATTTCAAGATCAGGATCGAGATAAAAGACATGGCGGCTTTCATAGATGGTTGGCTTGTGGGAGGGGAAGGGGGAGGGGGGAGAGAGGATAGGATAGGATAGGTTTGATTAGGTTAGGTTTAGGATACGAAAAAAGCAGCATCATTTCATCTCAAGATCAGGATCGAGATAAGACAGACATGGTGGCGTTCACAGGTGGCGGGCGGGGTTCGAGGGTTTGTGTTTGGGGGGAGGGGGGGGGTAGCGGCGCCGCCAAGCATACACGGCATCTAATTGGCTCATTAGACCGTGTTTGTCGTGACGGATAATGAGCGACTCAATAGTTCAGGCTAAGTGGCCATTATCACTGATTTAGGGAAGGGAGGGGCGCCAGCACCCACACCCCGGGAATTTCTGAGCTGTTTTCACTGCCCTTATCCTACTCCTCCTCCTCCTGCTGCTGCTGCTGATGCTGCTGTTACTACTACTGTTACTACTTCTGTGCTACTGCTACTGTTGCTACTTATTTCTGACTTAATTTTTCCTGTATTTGTCTGTTTTTGTCTTGATTACCTTAGGTTGATTTAGATTTTACTACTACTACTACTACTACTATCTACTATCTACTACTTTCGTCTTTTGCTAACGTAAAATATGGTAGGTAAACTTACTATTCCACCACTATTGCCACCACTCCTCTGTTTCTTTCAGCTACAAACATCTCCGTTCTTTGCTTCTCCTTTCCTTCCTTAGCTCTCTGCCTTCCCTTATTTTTTCTGCATTCTTTCTTTCTCTTTTTAACCTTTTGTTCCGTCCTTCCTTTCTTTATTTTTTTTTTTCTTTATTCATTCATTCATTCTTTCTTCTTTCCATCAATATGAAAGGTACAACAACAAACCAATAACAACAACAACAATTACTACTACTACTACTACTACTACTACTACTACTACTACTACTACTACTACTACTACTACTACCACCACCACCACCACTATTAGGACTCGCGGTCAATTATCGTCACTTTTCCCTCCTTTACGGCGTTATGAGGCGACGGAGATTGGAAAGCAGCGTTTTTCTCTCCTCCTTGTTCCCTTTTCATCAAGTTCTTTGCCTCATTGTGTCTTCTTCCTTATGGCATGCAAATGAAGCTCTGGCTCTTGGCTTCTTGGCTTCCTTGCTGCGTCTGTTTGGCTTCACTTTTTTCTTTCTTTTTTATTAATGTTTGTTTGGAAATTTTCGTCATCTTCCTTCTCTTCCTCTTGTTTCTCTTTTTCTCTTCATTCTCTCTCTCTCTCTCTCTCTCTCTCTCTCTCTCTCTCTCTCTCTCTCTCTCTCTCTCTCTCTCTCTCTCTCTCTCTCTCTCTCTCTCTCTCTCTCTCTCTCTCTCTCTCTCTCTCTCTCTCTCTCTCTCTCTCTCTGTGTGTGTGTGTGTGTGTGTGTGTGTGTAACCAGTCATTGGTAACGAAATATGAGTGTACATCACCGTAGAGTGTGTGTGTAGAAGCTAACCTCAAATTCAACCCCAAACCTTCGCCTTCCTGCAAACGAGAGGCAGAACTGAAACATAACAAAATAGAAGCAGATTAACCAACACAAACTGTTCTCTAAGGTAATTAAAAGCAAAAAAAAAAACTTGGTATGACGAGATGAATTCCTTAGAAAAGACAGATAAAGTAGAATGAACCCCTAGAATAGATGATTAACCTCTTCGGTACTGGGACACATTTTTATCATGAGATTTGCGTATAACTAGACCATTTTATTGGCATTAGGAAGGGTCTATGGAGGTCTGAAGATTAATGGCCACAGTCTTCACTATTTTAATCCCCACATGAGTTTCTGTAGCTGTATAAAATCACCAAATAGTCACCAGAATGAATATGAAAACGCGTCATGATATTGAAGGGGTTAATAGACAAAATATAAAAGGATCATCTTAAGGAATAGGTGTTATAGGTAAAGACAGGTAAAATGAGAGAGAACAGGTGGGAAAGGGTGAGAACAAATAAGAACAGGTGGGCAAAGGTGGGAACAGATTAAAAGACGACGAATACAGGTAATGAAGTTTAAGAAAAAGTAGTAACAGGTGAAGACAGGTGAGAAAAGTGGGTACAGGGTAAAGAAAAAGGTGAAAGCAGGTGAGGACAGGTAACAACAGGTGAGAGGAAGAAAGAGACAGGTAAAGAAACAATGAGAACAGGTAAGAAAATATAAGAAAAGGTGGAAACAGGTGAGAAAAGGTAAGAAGAAATGATAGGTGAGAAAAAGGTAAAAAAAAGAAAAACAGAACAGGTGAATAAATAAGGGAAAAAGAGAGAATAGATAAGAACAGGTGTGTGAAAGGTGAGGAAAGGTGATGATAGGTGAGGCAGGTTAAAAAGAAAATGAGAACAAGTGAATAAATGTGAGAAAAAGAAGGAATAAATAAGAACAGGTGAGGAAAGTTGTGGGCAGGTGACGCTCGGGGTACACTGACGAAGAGGTGACGGAGGTAAGGTGTTAAGTGGCACTAATTAAGAAGAATTCGTTCCCTTGCTTTACCTGTCGCGTCCCTCAGGCCAGGTAGAGGCGCGGCGGCCCTTCACTATCATCAGAGTGACGTGGTAGTGGTGGTGCTCTCTCTCTCTCTCTCTCTCTCTCTCTCTCTCTCTCTCTCTCTCTCTCTCTCTCTCTCTCTCTCTCTCTCTCTCTCTCTCTCTCTCTCTCTCTCTCTCTTTTATTCTATTTTCTTTTCTTTTCTTTCTATCTTCTTCATTATTTTTTTATTTCCATTTGTTTTTATTGTCGTTTTCATATGATTTCTTTTTTACTTTTTATTTCATTTTTAGAGAGAGAGAGAGAGAGAGAGAGTAAAGAAAAAGAAATGGTGTGGCTCTTTTCTTTCTCTTTTTGTTATTTTTCACTTTTTTTTTCTTTATTTTTTACATTCCTTGTCGTCTGTGGCGAGAAATAACAAACAGACAGACAGACATTGCAGTGAATAGACAAAGACTTTCCGGTGAGAGAGAGAGAGAGAGAGAGAGAGAGAGAGAGAGAGAGAGAGAGAGAGAGAGAGAGAGAGCAAATAGATGAAGAAAGAAGAAATTAGAAAGGAAAATGTGTATCTATGTGTGTGTGTGTGTGTGTGTGTGTGTGTGTGTATGTAGTTAGATCACGGGAAAATAAATAAACATGTGAAAAAAAAATAGTTACCAGAGAGAGAGAGAGAGAGAGAGAGAGCAGTCACATGGTCATAGTGTTACCATTTATGGACATTTGGGGCTGTTAAACGTAACATACACGTTATTACTCCAAATGTAACTTTTATAGCAAGCCATTTGATAATTACTCCTATAAATGAACGAATTTATTTCAACCTCTCGCTTGTATTTCTCGCCAACCGATGACCTTGAAACTGGACCGCTGAAACAGGACCGCGCGGGAAAGCTTTCAGCAACACTGGCTTCCAATTTGATTAGATTTGATGTGCATTTGCAGGATTTGGTTCAGGTTCACTTTTCATAAGGTGTGAACGGCTGCCTAGATTTGCTCGTTGGCTAGAATTGACTTTGTTTTATCTCTCTACCTATCTACCTCTTTATTTATCTATGCACCTGTTTACCTGTCTATATACGCTTCTGTTTATCTATCTATCTGTCTATCTACTTGTTTACTTGTCTATATACGCTTTTTTTATCTATTTTATCTATCTACTTGTTTATCTATTTAAATACGTTTATGTTTATCTGTATCTATCTACCTGTGTACCTGTCTTTATACGCTTCTGCTTATCTATCTATCTATCTATCTATCTGTTTGTCTATCTATATATACATCTCTTTATCTATCTACCTATCAACCTGTTTAGCTATCTATATACGCATTTGTTTATTTATCTCTTTATCAATCTGTGTACCTATCTACTTACGCTTCTGTTTATCTATTCATCTATCTCGCCGCTATGTCTATCTATCTATTATGCATCTGTTTATCTATGTATCCATCTATCTGTCAATTTATCTGTCTATCTATCTATCTTTCCGTCTATTCATCTACTTATTCATCTGTACTCTATATAAGCGCATGGTTTGGCTAAGGGCAACACTAATAATAGGGGAAAAAATAAACCCTTTGAAGACGAAAAACTAAAAAAGCGGTCAGAAACATCTAGACAGCAACAAAAAACCTGATAAAAAAGGAAGAAAAAAAAACCGAAGTAGGCATAGAACCCACAAACCTTCAAAGACATCACCTGACGAAGGACGAAGGAGGAGAAGGAGGAGGCCACAAGACGCCCTAAGGTAAACAGTAAACAGGCACGTGAGTTGGCAGGAAGAGGCAGGCAGGAGGCAGGAGGAGGCAGGCGGCGAGTCCCTGAGCGGCTGTAAGTTCCGAGGGAGGCAGTCCGACCCGGCACGGCCCTTTGTTACCTTTTATTGTCGTTACCTGGCCGCTTTACAGGTACTTAATAACAAGTATGACTGTGTGGCTTGGCAATAATCACATAGCAAAGTGTGTGATATTTTGCTAGGGAGAGGGCGAGAGAGAGAAAGAGAAAGAGAGAGAGAGAGCGTACGTGTATGTGTGTGTATGTGTGTGTGTGTGTTTGGAAGGGAAATTTGACAGTGGGGGTCGTAGGAGGGGTAATGTTTACAGCACGTGACCCTTACAGTGACTCAACAGGTTGGCTTAGCACGGCTGTACGCGAAGTCATAAAAGGAGTTGATGACACTGCAACGGGAAGGTGAGAACGGCGGTGCTAGTTTGCGTCTATCTAGGCCAAGAGGCGACCTTGCTCCTGGTGGTGGTGCTGCTGACCTTGGGGAAGATGTGTGGCTCTTGCTGTGACCTTGCGGGAGATATATAAGGTGTGCTGTGGCTGTGTGTGGCTAGGCAGGTTTAAGGTGCGTGCTTATTGGTGTACTGAAGTGTGTGTGTGTGTGTGTGTGTGTGTGTGTGTGTGTGTGTGTGTGTGTGTGTGTGTGAGGTTTCTTTAGGGTTTTAGGGTCGATGTTTGAGTGCAGTTAGGTTAATGTCTAAGGGGTTAGTTAAGCATATTTGTTTGTGTGTTTGTAGAGGTTCTTCTGTGTGTGTGTGTGTGTGTGTGTGTGTGTGTGTGTGTGTGTGTGTGTGTGTGTGTGTGTGTGTGTGTGTGTGTGTGTGTGTGTGTGTGTGTGTGTGTGTTTTTCCCTCATAGTTTTAGAGTTACTTTTATTTGGATGAGGCTTTGCGGTTGTTTTAAGGATGGTGGTGGTGGTGATGTATCTGTGTGTGTGTGTGTGTGTGTGTGTGTGTGTGTGTGTGTGTGTGTGTGGTTTATGTGAATCCTTTGATATGTGGCTTTACCATTACCAATGATATGCAGTGAAATACACGGCTTTATGTGACTCATTATTGACGTTTACAAGAATGACCTTATTAACGTTATTTAGGTTCGCATTTACCCCTTCACCTGACCACATGGCTTTCATAGCAACGTTTACAGGGAATACCTCACTTTATAGCCGATGTTAAAGAGAATAGGTGGCTTGAACTGGCTTTGAGTGGCTTTGGGAACTGGCTTAGACCTTCCCACTCCTCCCCAGTCATCTCGAGTCACCAAACACAAATATTTCACCAAGATATACATTGGAAACGAACGAGGAGGGAAAGGGAGACCGGGAGGAGGCAGTGGGGGGAAGAGAAGCAGAAGGAGAAGGTGGAAAAGGAGGAGGAGGAGGAGGAGGAGGAGGAGGAGGAGGAGTTGATGCCGGGCGTAAATTGACATTATAGCGGTCTGGGATCACTGAGCCTGGAATGTAAAGTAGAACAGTGAGTGACGGTGAAG
>NC_059290.1:6456593-6464093 GCF_017591435.1 Portunus trituberculatus
CCACCACTACCACCACTGTTACTACTACTACCACTAGCGCTAACGTCTCTCTCTCTCTCTCTCTCTCTCTCTCTCTCTCTCTCTCTCTCTCTCTCTCTCTCTCTCTCTCTCTCTCTCTCTCTCTCCACAAAGCTCTTTTTTAATCATTTTCTACACCACCACCACCACCACCACCACCTTCGTTGCCTTCGTCAGTAGCAGCAGCAGCGTGATGGAGAAACCTTTGGGTGTTTCCACAGGTTGCATATTTGTATTAACTGGGAAGGCACCGGAGTATTGATGTTACGGCCTCCCTCCCTCCGTGTGTGTGTGTGTGTGTGTGTGTGAGAGAGAGAGAGAGAGAGAGAGAGAGAGAGAGTTTCGCCCCATCAGTTGGTCTGTCTGTGTGTGAATATGTATGTCCATGAATGTGTGTGTTAGTGGAGGAGGAGGAGGAGGAGGAGGAGGAGGGGGTGGAGAGAAGAGTGGAGGAGGAGGAGGAAGAGAAGGATAGACAGAATGATTTTGTTGAGGAGAATTAGGAGAAGGTGCAAAAGTGAGAGAGAGAGAGAGAGAGAAAGAGAGAGAGGAAAAGAAGGCGAAGAATGAGGAGAAGGACGAGGAAAAAAAAAGAAGAGGAGGGGAGAAAGAAGAGATAATGAACGATTTGGGTGAAGCGAAGGAGGATAAAGAGACGGTAGAGCAAGAGACGAGAAAAACAAATGAGAAATAGAAGAATATAAAGAAGAGAAAGGAACAATGTGGATGAAAGGAAGAAGAGGAGGAGATAGAAGAGCGAATATGTGGAAAAATAGAAGGATGGGGATAAAGATGAGAAAATATAGATAGAAAACAATGAGAGAGAGAGAGAGAGAGAGAGAGAGAGAGAGACTATGAATAAGAAACAGGAGAAAAAGAAGAAAACGAAGGAAAAGACAAACACAGACGGAGGGAAAATAGAAACAAGATGGAGATAACGAATAAGAAAAGGAGGAAACAAGAATAAGAAGAAGAAGAAGAAGGAAGACAATAAGAGAAAGAGAAAGAAGAACCATAAATAGAGACAATGAGAGGAAAAAAACAAGATGAAAAAAAAAGGAGAAACAGGAAGATGAAGAAGAAGAAGAAGAGGGAGGAGGAGGAGAAAGAAGAAGGAAAACAATGAAAAGAGAGAAAGAAGAATCACAAATAGACAATGAGAGAAAAAAAAAAGATGAATACGAAGAAGAAAGATGACAAAAGGAAGAAGAAGGAAGTGACTAAGAGAAAGAGAAGAAGAACCACAGAAACAAAAAAAAAACAAGATGAAGAATACGAATAAGAAGAAGGAGGAGGAGGAGGAGAAGGAAGAAGAAGAAGGAGGAGGAGGAGGAGGAAGAGGAGAAGAAGGAGGAGGTTTGTGCCGACGCATGTTAAATGTAGCGATGGGTGAGGCGGTGATGGCGGCCACTGGCAGGGGTCCAAAGCGCCGGCGAGGTTGGGGCGAAAGAAAAAAAAGAGAGGAAAGGAGAAAGAGAAAAAAAGGGCAAGGAAGAAAAAAAGACCCATCCAAACCCGCACCCCTGATCACTCCGAGACCCCAGAAAGGCGCCATTTTGACCCCTCCCTGCCAACCTGGGACTGTGTAGACCTCCCCTGCAGTCCCTTCCAGATTCCTCACACAATAGACCCTCTTTAGTCCCAAATAGACCCTGGGACTCTCCTTAGACCATTGGGACCTATTTCAGACCCGCTTGAGATTTTTTCAGACCTTTCTAGTCCCTTAAAGACCTTTGCGACTCTACTTATACCTTTCTAGACCTTTTTTGAGTCTTTCCTGCTCTCCTATGACCTCATAAGTCCCTTTGGATGCTTTCAGACCTTTTTTTATAAACTTAGACCTTATTAAGTCTTTCCCAGTCCTTTAATAGACCATGTGGACCTATTCAGACCCTACATTAGACCTTATTTCCTTTATCAGTCCCTTTCTAGACCCCAAAGTATTTCTAAGACCCCCTAATAGACCTCTTTTTCACTCACCAGCCCCCTTTGACCCTTTGTTCCATTACCACCTCCTTTCTAAACCCCGATCATGTATTTACCAGACCCTTCATTCCATTAGTACAGTATTTACAACAGAAGCTCAAGTAATGCTCAAAGACAACAAAGTATTACAAGCGACAGGTATTTTGTTCATAATTGCCATCAAGAATCACAAAGAATAAGAGCTGAGTAAAGGATGGCATTTCTGGTTTCCCCCTTGCCAAATTGTACACTAGATACGCTATTTAAAACCACTCACTATTGCAAACGACGGCCATTTCTTTCATAACTACTACTACTACTATCAAATTTCACTTATCCTGCAAACTATTCCTATTTCCTTTCTAGAACACGTTTAGACATGTATTTGGATGTCACTGGTGTATTAATGGTGTTGATGTGGTGTTTTATGGTGTTCTGTGGTGTTTGTGTGGTGTTAGTGGTGAAGGAGGATGTGTGGTAGATGGGTGTCAAATAGTGAAGGGAAGGACGGAGGAACAGAGAGAGAGAGAGAGCAAATGAGTAATGGTGTGTGAGTTTGTGTTTGAAAATATGAGTATGTGCATTTGTAAGGGAGTGAAATGAGTGAGGAGGGAGGGAGGGAGGGAGTGAATTAGTAAAGGAGGGAATGAGTGAGGGAACCATGGAGTACATTATACCATCTACCTTTTACTCCACCTGGACGACCATTTAGTAAGGTGGAATGAGGTGGAGTGACTCATTAACCTCATCCACTTTGCCACCATCCACCTGTACTGTACCTGTTCCTTCCACCACCATCACCACCACCACCACGGGCAAGGCGATACAGTAAACATAAGCTCTTTATTGATCTTCTCACCACCACCACCAACACCACCACCACCACCACCACCACCACCACCACCACCACCACCACCTCGACAACAACTCCATCGGGCGTCCTGGTAGCTGTGGTGGTGGTGGTGGTGGTGGTGGTGATGGACAGTTTAACCTCCTAAGTTTTCTTTAATAGCGTGGTTCGGTGCCGCAGAATAGACGTGCAAAGTGGTCGTAACTCCCATTGATGCGTGATGTAATTTTACCTTTATTTTATGGAGTAGCTGAGACCGAATTTACTGCAACGTTACGACTCGCTCTGGCTTTGTTTACCTGTGACGTCACCAAAGCACCGCCGCGTCACATGTCACGTATAGAGTTCCCGGGTTCCTGGTCGTGCCCTCAGCCTGTTGTGCGTCCCGGGGCTGCGAGGGAGTGGCATGGGGCGTGGGGGCAGCAGGGTGGGGCGGGGAGGTGTGTGGCAGGCGTATGGCGGGCGTGGGGCGGGCGTGTATGGTATGAACGCGTGGTTGTGTGGGGAGGAATGTGAGGTCTCGGCAAGGGGCCATTGTCGAGGGTGGATCAATACTTTACTAGTGTACTCTGTCCCTACCACCTCTCCTGCACCCACCACCGCAGCCTAGCAGCCTCCTCCTCCTCCTCCTCCTCCTCCTCCTCCTCCTCCTCCTCCTCCTCCGTCGTTGTTCTCTTCCTCTTCCTCCTCTTCTTTTCCCAGCCTCTTACCACTCTCCCTCCCAGCATATGTCCTAACATTACCATTGTGGAGTTTGTGAGCTCGTCCACCTTTTGCATACCTCCTCCTCCTCCTCCTCCTCCTCCTCCTCCTCCTCCTCCTCCTCCTCCTCCTCCTCCTCCTCCTCCTCCTCCTCCTCCTCCTGCAAGAGTCAAGGAGGTTGTGGTGCTTCCTCTTGTTCTCTCCTCGGCCTCTTCTTGACAATGCCATCCCAGCCAGAACAGGACGCGTGCTGCTGCTCCTCTTGTTGCTGCTGCTGCTGCTGCTGTTGTTGTTGTTCTTCGTTGTATTAGCGTGTGGTAGGTTAGGTTAGGGCAGGTCATTGTCTAGTAGTGATAGAGGTAAAGAAAGAAACACACACACACACACACCCGGTAGCTCAGTGGTTAGAGCGCTGGCTTCACAAGCCAGAGGACCGAGGTTCGATTCCCCGGCTGGGTGGAGATATTTGGTTGTGTCTCCTTTCACGTGTAGCCCCTGTTCACCTAGAAGTAAGTAGGTACGGGATGTAAATCGAGGAGTTGTGACCTTGTTGTCCCGGTGTGTGGTGTGTGCCTGGTCTCAGGCCTATCCGAAGATCGGAAACAATGAGCTCTGAGCTCGTTCCGTAGGGTAACTTACCGTCTGGCTGTCTCGTCAGAGACTGCAGCAGATCAAACAGTGAAACACACACACCGCGTAGTGTAGTGGTTAGCACGCTCGACTCACAATCGAGAGGCCGGGTTCGAGTCCCGGAAAGCGGCGAGGCAAATTGGCAAGCCTCTTAATGTGTGGCCCCTGTTCACCTAGCAGTAAATAGGTATGGGATGTAACTCGAGGGGTTGTGGCCTCGCTTTCCGGTGTGTGAAATGTGTGTTGTGGTCTCAGTCCTACCCGAAGATCGGTCTATGAGCTATGACCTCGCTCCGTAATAGGGAAGACTGGCTGGGTGACCAGCAGACGACCGAGGTGAATTACACACTCTCACTTTCCTTTAGCCTTCGTGCAGCAGCTGGGACACATACACACACACACACACACACACACACACACACACACACACACACACACACACACACAGAGAGAGAGAGAGAGGGTAAGAGCGAGCGGGACAGGGACAGGGGGAGGCAAGATTCACTGGCTGGGGTTTATGACTTTGAAATAGCCACCGGGTCTCAGGAATTTTGTGTGGTACGGCCCTGTAATGCTTTGAGGGCCATAGTAACGGTGTAAACAAGGACTTTGGGCCACTCTTCCTCAGCCCATTGCTTCATTGCCGGCGTGAAGTGAAGGGAAGGTAGTGATGATGGAGAGAGAGAGAGGGAGAGAGGGAGTGAGTGAAAGAGGAAGGTTTGGTGTTCCTGTTTCTGTTTGTTTCTCTGCAGGGGGGGTAGGGTTAGGGTCTCTCTCTCTCTCTCTCTCTCTCTCTCTCTCTCTCTCTCTCTCTCTCTCTCTCTCTCTCTCTCTCTCTCTCTCGCCGCCACTCATCTTGTCTGATCCAGAGTTTGAAGGTCGCTGTAAAGAGAGAGAGAGAGAGAGAGAGAGAGAGAGAGAGGCGTGCTTTCTCTTCAATGACCCGTACTAGTGTCACTTTGGTGTATACTATCCTCTCTCTCTCTCTCTCTCTCTCTCTCTCTCTCTCTCTCTCTCTCTCTCTCTCTCTCTCTCTCTCTCTCTCTCATACGTATACATAAATTCAACGTATGTATATGTGTGTGTGTGTGTGTGTGTGTGTGTGTGTGTGTGTGTGTGTGTGTGTGTGTGTGTGTGTATGTATGTATGTATGTATGACTATCCAACGATCTTTACTCTGTACCCTACTCGTCCCTACCGCGAGGAGGAGGAGGAGGAGATGGGGAAGAAGGAGGAGGAGTAGGAGCAGGGGGAGGAAAAGGAAGGGAAGTAAGTGGAGGAATGAAGGAAAGTCTCTCCTTTCCTCCATACAAATCATGTTTAGAGGAGGATTCTGAAGGAGGGAGAGGAGGAGGAGGAGGAGGAGGAGGAGGAGGAGGAGGAGGAGGAGGAGGAGGAGGAAGGCCCAGGAGGAGAGAACGGAGGGCTTGAGTAAGGTCATCCCATTCCTCCTCCTCCTCCTCCTCCTCCTCCTCCTCCTCCTCCTCCTCCTCCTCCTCCTCCTCCTCCTCCTCCTCTTCATTTTGCAGATAACCTTGGTGGAGGGAGGAAGGAGAGAGAGAGAGAGAGAGAGAGAGAGAGAGAGAGAGAGAGAGAGAGAGAGAGAGAGAGAGAGAGTCACATTAAGGAGACATAACACAGATGGTTCCTTACTTATTGTGTTAATTACTTGAAGAGAGAGAGAGAGAGAGAGAAAAGGAGATGGAGGGAATATGATAAACAGCGGAGATGGAGAGAGAGAGAGAGAGTGAGAGAGATAGATTGTTCAGCTTTTTTTTAATCACTAACAAAATTAAAATAAAGTTAAAACGACAAATACGGAAAGAAAAAATCTGTATAATTTTATAAAGAAACAAGAAAATAGATAAAACCACAAAAAAATATTAATAAAAAAAAAAAAAAAACGCCATTTGAAATTAACCCCTTCAGTACCGTGACGCATGTTCATATTCATTCTGGTGACTATTTGGTGATTTTATACACCTTCAGAAACTCATGTGGGGATTAAAATAGTGAAGACTGAGGCCATTGATCTTCTGACCTCCATAGACCCTTCCTAATGTCAATAAAATGGTCTAATCGTACAAAAAACTCAAGGTAAAAATGTGTCCCAGTACTGAAAGGGTTGATATACCAGGTGTGGCTTGAACAGGTGTGCTAACCCTTCACTTCTCTTTCCAGGTACGTGCAGGTGTGGTCAGCTCGTCACACACACACACACACACACACACACACACACACACACACACACACACACGCGAAGGAAAGACAGTAAGTAAAAAAATAAGTGTAAAAGTGAAATGATTTGCATGTTTGTCTTACTTTTTTCTTATTTTTTGTTTTTCTTCTTTTTGTCTTCTTTTATTCTTTTCCTTCTTTTCTTGTTTTGTTTTCATTCAAGAGTTTACCTGTGTGTGTGTGTGTGTGTGTGTGTGTGTGTGTGTGTGTGTGTGTGTGTGTGTGTGTGTGTGAAAAATAGTATAATTGAAAAAAAAAATGAAGGAAGGAAGGAAGACAAACAACATAAAGAAGAACGAAAGAAATAAGAAAAACAGGAAACAAAATAAAAAGAGAGAGAGAGAAGGAAGAAAAGTGAAGAAAACGAAGAATGGAGAGACACTTTACAAACTTTATCTCCAACTTCAGATGTCACTCAGTCCCCGAGAGAGAGAGAGAGAGAGAGAGAGAGAGAGAGAGAGAGAGAATGCATGAAAGCTGATGTATGTGTTGGCAGGAAAGGTAAGGAGGCAAAGAGAAGAGAAGAGAAGAAGAGGAAGTGGAAGAGGAGGAGGAGGAGGAGGAGGAAGGAAAAAAAACACAGTGTTTGGAAGGATTTGTAAGGGAAGAAGGAGATAAACGGAGGGAGAAGTGAGGAAGAGGAAGAGAGCGAGAGAGAGAACATGATATTTGGGAAGAGTTAGTAGGGAGAGAGAGAGAGAGAGAGAGACGTGGAAGAGAGGTCAGGAGAATGTAGGAGGAAGAGGAGGAGGAGGAGGAGGAGGAAGAAGAAGACGAAGACGAAGAGAAAGTTAAGGAGGTACAGAAGGATAATGACCAGGGGAGATGAGTAAACGAGGAGGAGGAGGAGGAAGAGGAAGAGGAGAAAGAAGAGGAAGAGTTTAGCATAGGTCATGAACGAGTAAGGTACATAAAGGTAGGTTAAGTAAGGTCAACAATATATATAAGGTCAGGTTAGGTCAAATTTGTATGAGGTTAGTTTAGGTTTGTTAGGTTAGTTAAGGTTAGGTTAAGTTATGTTAGGATTGGGTAGGCTTGGTTTAGTTAAGGTAAGGTTAGGTTAGGTTAGGTTAAAGATATGTATGCTGTTATCTTAG
>NC_059290.1:6466593-6486593 GCF_017591435.1 Portunus trituberculatus
AAGAAGAAGAAGAAGAAGAAGAAGAAGACAGGTAATTGACTCACACACACCTGACAGCACTAATTCTGCCCCGTGTCAGGTGTCAGGCCGCTGTCCGTGTGGTTGAGAACTTACCAATGGATTACTTGCACCCCTCGTTCGAACCCCTCTCCCCTCACCTTTCCCCTCACTCCCCTCACTCCCCTCTCCATCACCTCCTTCCCCTATATTCACCTGTTCCACTTATTTCCCCTTCTCTTTTCCTGATTCCTGTTTCGATTTGTCTATTTCTCTCTCTTCTCCCCTCACTTTTCCCCTCTTTCTCTCACCTGTTTTTCATATCTTTCCTATTCATGTTTTTTCCTCCCCTCATTTTTTCCCTTCTCTTTCTCTCACTCGCTTCCCCTCCCCATCTCTCGTCTCTCATCTTTTCTCTTCCCCTCACTTTGTTCACTTGTTCCCCTCATCTTTCTCATCTCGAAGTCCCAATTTTTTCTCTTAATTTCCCTTAGTCTCCCCTCATCCACTCATGAACCCTCACTCTGACCCCTAATTCCCCTTATCCACTCATGCTTTCCCCTCATTCTCCCCTCTCACATACATACTCGTATATATCCCTTATCTAATTATTATATATTTTGTTAAGACCTCTCACTTACTGCTCATTCCCCTCACTTTCACACACACTCAGTCACGCTTCTTTCATTTTCCCCTCACTCATTCCCCTCATCTCCCCTCACTCATCCCTCACTTTTACACTCTTTCTCACTTACACTACTTTCATGTTTCCTTCACTCATTCCCCTCATATCCCTCACTCATTCCCCTCATCTCCCCTCACTTCTCACCTATCCCACTTTCTCTCACTCACTCTCCCTTGACATCCTACTTACCTATATATCCTTCTCTCTCTCTCTCTCTCTCTCTCTCTCTCTCTCTCTCTCTCTCTCTCTCTCTCTCTCTCTCTCTCTCTCTCTCTCTCTCTCCCGGGTAGCTAATTAGACGCAGGTGAGTCCCGGAAGAAGATGAGAGAGAGAGAGAGAGAGAGAGAGAGAGAGAGAGAGAGAGTTTATGGATGTCAAGTTTAAATTCCTGATCTTCAAAGGGTGTGTGTGTGTGTGTGTGTGTGTGTGTGTGTGTGTGTGTGTGTGTGTGTGTGTGTGTGTGTGTGCGTGCAAAATACTCACCACCAAAGCTGAAGATGGAAGATTAGGAGAAAGAGAGAGAGGTGATGGAAGAGAGAGAGAGAGAGAGAGAGAGAGAGAGAGAGGGGGGGGGGAAGGGGGATCAGAATTCACAGGTAACATTTGAATACTCCCTAATTGATAATATATTCACCTGGCACCGTGACACCCTCCTACACTCAGACACACGGACAGATGAAGTGCCAACACGGTGCCTTTTTCAGGGTGCCAACAGCGTCACAAGCAGATGGCGAGATGGCACTGCTTACTGCTTACGCCTCTCTCCTCCTGGCACTCCCCTGGCACCCTTCTTCCCCTCCCCAGGCACTTAATTTTCCCCTCTTTTTGTATCTTCCTTTTCCTGTGATTTTCTTTTCCTTTGCCTATTTTCATTTTCTTCTATCTTTTTTTCCCTTTTTCTATATTTATTTGTATTTTTCTTTTTTTTTCGTCTAATTTTCCTCTTTTTTTTGTATCTTCCTTTCTCTTTTTTTACGTTTCTTATGATTTTCCTTTATTATCTACCTATTTTCCTATTTTTCTTCTTCTCTTTTTACTTTTCCTCCTTTTCTTTGTTTTTTTTTCCTCTTTTTGTATTTTCTTTCTTTTCCTTTTCCTGTTTTCTATTATTTCCCTCTAATAATAATTCAGTATTCGTTTTTCTTCTTTCCTTTGTTTCCCTTTATTTATTTATTTTTTATGTTTGCCTCCCTTTTTCCAGCATTTCTTTCCCTTGTTCCTCATCTATGTCATCCCTTTTCCCCTTTTCCTCCTATCCTCTCCTCCTTCCCCTTCGCATTTCTTTTCCTTTTCCTTCTTTGCCACACGTTTTTCCCCTCTTTCCTCTCCTTTGCTATCTCTTTTCCCCTTCTCCCTATCCCTCTCCCTTTGTACATCCTTTCATATTTCCCCTCTCCACCTCTCTTTCCTCGACATCACTTTTTCCCCCTCTCCCTTTTCCTCTCCCTCAATCTTATTTTTCCCTCTCTCTCCTCTGTGGACCTTTTCTCTCCTCAACATCTCTCCCTTTACCTTCTCTGCCACCGCCTTTTTTCCCTATCTAATTCCACCCCCTTCTTTCCTCTCTTTCCTCCTCCTCCTCCTCCTCCTCCTCCTTGGCACTCCCTGGCTCTCCTCCCTTGGCACTGGTCTCGGCTCGCCTTGCACCTGTTGGCCGGTGGAAATAATGTTGGGCTGAGAGTGAGTTAGAAACACTTTGATGATTATAAACGAACCACATATCTCTCAGCTTTGAACGTGTTTGCTAGCTAGGGTGGCGGAATGTCTGTGTGTGTGTGTGTGTGTGTGTGTGTGTAAGTGTGGTTTTTAGTCTGGGTATCTTTGTCATCTAAAACTACATGTATTTCACACACACACACACACACACACACACACACACACACACACACACACACACACACACACACACACACACACACATAGTTCACCAAAAAATGAAGCAATTGGAACTAAACACACACACACATAGAGAGAGAGAGAGAGAGAGAGAGAGAGAGAGAGAGACTAAAAGCAAACAACCTTGAGTTTATTTTCACCCATAACACTAAAAAAGAAACAAAAAAGAATAAAAACTAGAAAAACAAAACCGGAAAGAGAGACAAAAAGAAAAAAATAATAAACAAGAAGAGAAAAAGAAGAAAATAAAAAGAGAAAAAAATGAATGAAAATAAAAAAAAAGAAAACAACAAAAAGAAAAGGGAAAGTTATTTACGTCTTACCTGTTGACTGATTAATTAAAGTTAGGCAACCAGGTGAGAGCCGCGCGATAAGTCACGTTACGAAGAAAAACACCTGGCCATAACTCAGGTGTGCTCCCCCCACCCCCTCCTCCTCCTCCCCTCCCTTTACCCATAATTCCTTGTGCATGGCGGATGGTGGTGGTGGTGGTGGTGGTGGTGGTGGTGGTGGTGGTGGTCTTACAGCATCTTGACACTAAGAGAGAGAGAGAGAGAGTTTTATTTAATTTCTCTTTTCATATTTTTTCTTAATTTGAATATTATCAGTTTATTTTTCATTAATTTATCTTTTTTTCTCATTTCGTTTTTTTTTTTTCGTTTTTTTTTATTTCCTTTATTTTATTTTAATTTCCTGTTATTTTTTTATTTTCTTTTACTTTTTTCCTCTTTCCTTCGTCATTCTTCCCTTTCCTTCATTATTTTCTGGTTTTCTTCGTTACTTTCCCCTTTTCCTCCATCAGTATCTCCTTTCCTTCGTTACTTTCCCCCTTTCCTTCATTATTATTTTCCCCTTTCCTTCACTTTTCCTTTCCTTCATCACTTTCCCCTTTCCTTCATCACTTTCTCCCTTTTCTTCACTTTTCCTTTCCCTTCTCACTATTTCTCCCGGGGGGCGTCTCTTATTTTTCCGCCTGTTTTCCTTTTCTTTAATTTCCTTTTCCTCGGAGTAAGGGAAAAGAACATGTATGAGATAAGGGGAAACTTTGAACATGTATCACTTCCCTTTTTTCCCCTCGTTATTTCCCCTCTCGACTTTAATTCTTTGTGTTGTTGTTGTTGTTGTTGTTGTTGTTTTCTTGTTGCTTAATTCCTTCTGTCGTTGTTGTTATTGACATTATTATTGTTATTATTATTGTTATTATTGTTCTTATTATTATCATCATTATTATTATTATTATCATCGTCACTATCACATTACCGTATCAAAACAAACCCATCATCGTCACACACACACACACACACACACACACACACACACACACACACACACACACACACACACACACACACACATCGATCAACACCTTAAAAATTTTCCACCCTGTAAAGACGAACTAGTGAAAATAAGTAAACATTATGTGCTCGTGTGTGTGTGTGTGTGTGTGTGTGTGTGTGTGTGTGTGTGTGTGTGTGTGTCGTGGTGCTATAAGGGCTGTTTTGCCGTCGTGGAAGGCAGGGTGGGCGCCTCTTCCTGCGTCGGGAGGTGGCCAGCCAATCGCACACTATCTGGCTCGTAAGGTAGCGTGCGTACGAACCCTGGCAGGCGAGGCACATAACTCCCGCCCCGTGACAGCCTGGCCAATGGTGCTGTGGGATGCGCCTCTCTGCCTCTGTGCTGCCCGATCCCCTCCCCCCCCACCAATCCCTCCATACCCTTCTCTCCACTCCCTGCCTCCTACCCTCTTTGCCACCCCTGTTCTCTCCCTGCTTCTTTATCCTGTTCTACCTTCTTTGCTACCCCTGTTCCTCATTCACTAGTCTCTTTCTGTTCTCTCCTCCCTGCTCCATCCTCTCTTGCCCTCTCTTGCCTTCCACTCCCTGCCTCCTATCCTCCTTCCTTCCTTCCTTCCATCCTTGCCACCTGTTCTTCTCTCCCTGCCTCTTTACCCTGTTCTTCTACCTTCCTTTGCTACTCTCCTGTTCTCTTCTCCATGCCCTCCTCTGATCTCCACTTCTATTCTCCTTTCCTTTCTATCCTCCTTTGCTATCCTGTTCTCCTTTTGCTAGTCTCCTTATCTCCCTTCTTCCCCTGTTCTGGTCTCCCTCTTACTTTGTTTCTTCTTTCCTCCTATCCTCCACACACTCCCTCCTCCTCCTATCCTTCAGTCTTGCTTCCTTTCCTTCATAATCTCCTTTTCCTACAATTCTCCTTTCTTCCTTCCTATCTTCAATCCTTCCCTCTAAATCCTCCTTCATCCCTCCAATACTTCTACCTTTCCTCCAGTTCTTCTTCCTTTCCTCCAGTCATCCTTCAGTTCTTCCAATCCTCCTTCTTTCTCTCTAATCCTTCTTCCTTCCCTCCAAACCTCCTTCCTTCCCTCTCTAAGCAAACCATTCTCCCTTCCACTCTCCCCTTCTCCTCTCCCTTCTGACCTTCCTTCTTCCACCCTCCCTCCCTCCCTCCCTCCCTCTTCTCTCTCTCTCTCTCTCTCTCTTTTTCTTTACTCAATTATTCTCATTTCTCCCGTCTATCTCTTTTCATCATTTTCTTCCTTCACTGTTCCTTTTCATTATTCTCTCCTCTATTCCCTTCCACTTCCTTCAGTCTCCCTTTCTCTCTCTTTCCTCCATCCTGCCACTCCTCCTTTCCTCTTTCCATCATTCCTCTAATCCTTCTATCTCTCTCCCACCTCCTCTCCTTCACTTTCCTTCCATCCTTCTTCCTTCTCTTCCTCCTTCTCTCCGTCCTTCACTCAGACTTCTCCACACTGTCTTTTCTTCCCTCCTTGCACGTTTCTCCTTCCTCCTTCTCCTCCTCCTCCTCCTCCTCCTCCTCCTCCTCCTCCTCCTCCTCCTCCTCCTCCTCCTCCTCCTCCTCCTCTCGTCCCCCTCCTTGCGCTGTCTCTCTCCTCCTCCTCCTCCTTGCTCCTCCTCCTTCTCCTCCTCCTCCTCCTCCTCCTCCTCCTCCTCCTCCTCCTCCTCCTCCTCCTCCTCCTCCTCCTCCCTTCGCACGCTCAATAGTCCTACATTAAGCTAGGTTCCTTCCTCCAGAGCGGACCGACTCTCTCTCTCTCTCTCTCTCTCTCTCTCTCTCTCTCTCTCTCTCTCTCTCTCTCTCAGTCTACGCGTGACCTTTCTACCTCATCTAACTTGATCTACTTGTCTAATTAATCTTACCTGGCGTAACTTGACCTAACTTTGACACGCCAAACTAGACCTTACATAACCTCACCTAACCTTAATTAACTTCAACTAACCTAACCCAGCCTAACCTAACTAACCCCTCTTAACTCCCATAAAGTCTCTAATCAACCTCAACTAAACCTAACCTCACATGAATTAACCTAACATTTCCTTAGCTAACCTAACCTAACCCAATCTAACCTTACCTTAACGTAACCTAACCTAACCTAACCTAACCTAAGCTAATCCTACCTTACATTGCGTCACCTCACCTAACCTTACCTTACTTAACCTAACCTAACCTAAGCTAATCCTACCTTACATTACTTCACCTCAGCTCACCTCACCTCACCTCAGCTCACCTCACCTGTGTGTTTACCTGGCCTCAGTATTGCTCAGAGTAATTGCCCTCTGCACTTACTCTTGTATTGAGAGGCTGCGAGGTGGCGCGGTGGGTTCTTTATTTAATGGCAAGGAGGAGGAGGAGGAGGTGGTGGTGGTGGTGGTGGTGGTGGTGGTGGTGGAGGTGGAGGGGTGGAAGGGGGGGTGGAGGAGGGTGTTATATGCGAGAGTGTGGACCCATACTCGTAATTTCTGTGGACGTGACAGCCTGGTTCATGGTCCGGGGGTGGAGTGGTGGAGCAGGGTGGAGGTGGAGGATAGTGGGGTAGTGGAAAGGCGCCATCTTCTCTCTCTCTCTCTCTCTCTCTCTCTCTCTCTCTCTCTCTCTCTCTCTCTCTCTCTCTCTCTCTCTCTCTCTCTCTCTCTTCTTCTTCTCTTCCTCTTTCATTTTCTTTTTGTGTCTTTTTTCTTCCTTTCTCATTCTTCTTACTCTTCCTATTCTCCTCTTCCTTTTCCTCTTCCTCTTCTTCCATTCAGGTTACTCGTTCTCTCCACCACCTCACTGAATGCCTCATCAACACCACCTTCCTCCTCCTCCTCCTCCTCCTCCTCCTCCTCCTCCTCCTCCTCCTCCTCCTCCTCCTCCTCCTCCTCCTCCTCCTCCTCCTTACTTACCTCCTTCATATCACACACTCCATTCCCTTTGCCCACCCACGCCCTCCTTCACACACACACACACACACACACACACACACACACACACACACACACACACACGAGGGATATTCACCTGGATTACCTAATTATATGGAGTTGTGGAGTACAGGTGTGTGTGTGTGTGTGTGTGTGTGTGTGTGTGTGTGTGTGTGTGTGTTTGGCCAGTTCATTAAACATAGTGGCGGTGTAGTATTAGCATGACCTGAGTGAAGTCTCTCTCTCTCTCTCTCTCTCTCTCTCTCTCTCTCTCTCTCTCTCTCTCTCTCTCTCTCTCTCTCTCTCTCTCTCTCTCTCATCCGTCCAGCAAACCATGAAATCTAAGTTATATGAGGAATGTCTTCATGTCCTCCTCCTCCTCCTCCTCCTCCTCCTCCTCCTCCTCCTCCTCCTCCTCCTCCTCCTCCTCCTCCTTCCTTTTTCTTCCTCGCACTAATGGAATTGTGTTTTTCTCTCGCTGAATTAGTGTGTTGAGTCGCCTTTGTGTTGTAATGTGTTGTGGTGGTGCCTTGTTTTGCTTTGTTGCTCTGTGGTGTGTTCAGGAGGAGGAGGAGGAGGAGGAGGAGGAGGAGGAGTGAGATAGAAGAAAGGTACGTAAAAGACAAGTTGTTGTTTTTTTTCTTCATTTATTTTTTTTTTTCGTGAACACACACAGAGAGAGAGAGAGAGAGAGAGAGAGAGAGTACAAGAGCATTTTTTTTTTCCTTCTCTTTTTCTTCACTTAAAATATTCATGAATGTATAAATGAGTAATGTTCCCTCTCCCATTTTCTCTCGTGTGTGTGTGTGTGTGTGTGTGTGTGTGTGTGTGTGTGTGTGTGTGTGTGTGTGTGTGTGTGTGTGTGTGTGTGTGTTTGGCTCAGTATTCTCGTTTTCTCTATTTGAGTCTGAACGTCTCTCTCTCTCTCTCTCTCTCTCTCTCTCTCTCTCTCTCTCTCTCTCTCTCTCTCTCTCTCTCTCTCTCTCTCTCTCTCTCTGGAGCAGCTACCTTTACAATATCACACACATAAACACACACACACACACACACACACACACACACACACACACACACACACACACACAGAGAGAGAGAGAGAGAGAGAGAGAGAGAGAGAGAGCCACCTTTGAACACATAATCGTGTAACAAAGTGTGGTGTTCCTCAAGGAGAGACTTCAGACCGACGGGAGATGCTGGGAGTGACGGCCTGGGTGTGGTGGGGGGATAGGAGGGGCGTGGTTAGGGCGTGGGCGAGGGGAATGGGTGGCTGGGTGGTTGGGGAGGTTAATGGGGGGTAGGGTGGAGTCTGTTGGGTTACTTTTGTCATTTTGGTGAGAATTGATGGTGATGGTGATAGTGAAGGATTAATATATTTTTTTTATTATTTATTTATCATTTTCTTTTCTATCTATTTTGTATATTAATTTTTTTCACGAAGGACATTTATTTGATTTATTTTTTTCTTTCGTTTATTTTCTATTTACTTTATTTATTTGGTCTTATATTAAAGGATCTAGCTTAACCCCTTCAGTACCAGGACGCGTTTTCATATTCATTCTGCTTACTGTTTGGGGATTTTGTACAGCTTCAGAAACTCATGTAGGGGATTGAAATAGTGAATACAGCGGCCATTAATCTTCTGACCTCCATTGACCCTTCTTAATGTCAATAAAATCGTCTTGTCACACCAAAAAATCATGATAAAAATGCGTTCCAGTACTGAAGGGGTTAAGGGATAAGGGGCAAGTGGTAAGGATAAGGGATATAGAACCTAACATAACTAATGGGTGAGAGACAAAGGGTAAGTTAAGAGGTTAGAGATGATTAAGGAATAGGTTTACGGATAAGAGCAAATATTGTAATGGGGAAAGATAGGGGTAAGGAATATATATAAAGTGGATAATGGGTGCAATCTAATGGGTAAGGAATGTAGATTAGGATTAAGGGCCTATATCTTAATGGGAAAAGATAATTCAATGGGTAATATGCTATGGAGATAATGGGTATAAGGCAAGGGGACTGGCGACTGAGTGGGCCTTTTTTATTTATTTATTTATTTTATTTATTTATTTATTTTGTCCTTGTCCAGTGTTTCCCTCTTCCATAAAAAAAAGGGGGGATAATGGCTCGAGTAACAGATAATGGAGGTCGTTAAGGGATAATGGACAAGATGTACTTTAAACGAATGGGTAATTTAATGCATAAGGAACAGAGTGAAGAATAAGGAGATGTGTGAATGGATTGGATAAAGGGTGTAGGGGAAGGAGTAATGGAAATGTAATTTAATGGACAAAGAATAGGTAAAAAGAGTAAAGGGATTGATAAATAGATAGATAGATAGATAGAATGAATGACAATACTACCATTTTTTATTATTTTTTTTTTTTTTTTTTTTTTTGTAGGGCGAGCAACAGAAATAGCTCTAAAAAAAAAAAAAAAATAGAAAAAGCCCACTGAAGAATATACGTTTATTTGAAGATAGGGAATAAGGTACTGATAGATAAATACATAGATAGAGAGAGATAGTTTAATAGATAGAGACTGAAGTACATGCGTCACTTTGAAGATTGGAAATAAAAGACTAATAGATAAATAGATTGATTGATAGATAGATAGATAGACACTACCATACATATTTTAAGGAGCAACAAAAATAACTAGAAAAATAACAAAAAGAAAATTAAATACGTACGTTTATTTGAGTTATGAAGCAGAAGGCGACGAAGGAGGAGGAGGAGGAGGAGGAGGAGACATAAGCAACTTTCCTTTATAGATAGATAGATAGACAGATAGACTGACACCACCATACATTTTTTTAAGGAGGAAACAAAAATAACTAAAAAAAAATTACGTACGTTTAAGTTATGAAGCAGAAGGCGACGAAGGAGGAGGAGGCGACGGCTTTCCCTTTATATATCAAGCCATAAAGTGAAGACTAAGAGGACGGACGCGCTGTAAGTTGTAACTGTGGGCGTACGTTATGCTAAGCTACTTAACGCCCCGCCTCTCTATCTCGCCCAATTAGGTACCATGTCATTCTTAACATAAACTGGGATTTCACTCGTATTTTCCCTGTGCCTTTTACTCTCTCTCTCTCTCTCTCTCTCTCTCTCTCTCTCTCTCTCTCTCTCTCTCTCTCTCTCTCTCTCTCTCTCTCTCTCTCTCTTTTTTATTTTCTTATCATTTTGGTGGTCGTGGGCCTCTATCTCTTTGTTTCTCTCCGATTTCTCTCTCTCTCTCTCTCTCTCTCTCTCTCTCTCTCTCTCTCTCTCTCTCTCTCTCTCTCTCTCTCTCTCTCTCTCTCTCTCTCTCTCTCTCTCTCTCTCTCTCTCTTTTCGTCTTCCTTGATTTTTGTCTTCATTGCATCTTCTCTCCCGCCTCCTCCTTCCCCTTCCTCCTCCTCCTCCTCCTCCTCCTCCTCCTCCTCCTCCTCCTCCTCCTCATTGATGATCTGCCACATACATCAGTTGTGGGATAAAAAAATTGTAATATTTATTTTATGCATCGTGCTCTCAGAATTAAAAGTAGGTTCACATCTCTCTCTCTCTCTCTCTCTCTCTCTCTCTCTCTCTCTCTCTCTCTCTCTCTCTCTCTCTCTCTCTCTCTCTCTCTCTCTCTCTCTCTCTCTCTCTCTCTCTCTCTCTCTCTCTCTCTCCTTCTTCTTCTTCTCCTTCTCTCGTGCTTTTGTTCCTCCTCCTCCTCCCTCTCCTCCTCCTCCTCCTCCTCCTCCTCCTCCTCCTCCTCCTCCTCCTCCTCCTCCTCCTCCTCCTCCTCCTCCTCCTCCTCCTCCTCCTCTTCACTAACATATAAGAACAAAGCTTTTAAAGTTTTCATCACACATCAACTTGAAGACACATCCTCACCTCGTCCAAAGAGAGCGAGAGAGAGAGAGAGAGAGAGAGAGAGAGAGAGAGAGAGAGAGAGAGAGAGAGAGAGAGAGAGAGAGAAAGCAGTTCGAGATTTTAGCAGGAAAAAAAAAGTAACGCTACGAAACTTTTCCTTCTTTCCTTCTTTTTCTTCTTTTTTTCTTCTTCTTTATTGAGTTTATATAAATCCAAATTATTTTTTATACCTGCCTTGAAATCAGCGGGTAACATTGCACACCTAAAGAGAGAGAGAGAGAGAGACCAGGTGTGTTTCTAAAGATATATCACCAAATTTTCCCATCAATCCCTTACTAGTACACCAGTTGACCTGTTGAATATAAAGATGAATTACAGGTGTGGACGTACAGGTGTTGAATTAAAGGTACAGTGTCTTATAGGCGAGGTGATAATTTGATGACACACAGGTAGAGACTTACAGGTGTTAATTAACCTCTTCAGTACTGGGACGCATTTTTATCTTGAGTTTGTGTGTGATTAAACGATTTTCTTAACATTATGAAGTGTCTATGGAGGTCAGAAGATTAAAAGCGAGAGTCTTCACTGTTTTAATCCTCACATAAGTTTCTGAAGCTGTATTAAATGACCAAATAGTAAAGGGAATAAATATGAAAACGTGTCATGGTACTGAAGAATACAGGTATAAAGACTGACAGGTAAACTACACACTAACAAATAACGTACACGTAAACTTAACGTAACCTGAATTAACGTAGAAATGAACGAATGAATAAAGATAAGTAAAAAGTAATACAAATATCAAAAAAATAAAGTAAAGAACATAATTTAATCGTATTAGAGTGAGTGAGAGTACGTTAGGGTGCGCTAAGGTGAAGAGAGAGCTAAGGTAAGGGTGAGAGGGGTGAGTGACAGGGTGGAGAGGGTGTAAAAAGGCAAAGATTAAAGATGTGGTAAATTGAGTGAGGGTGGAGGCAGGGTGAGGTGGAGTGAGGGAGTGTGGTGGAGTGATGGAGCAGGTGGCAGGGAGAGGGAGTGTGGCCTGGATTTAGGGGCTAGTGCTGAAACATTTGTGAGGAGGAGGAGGAGGAGGAGGAGGAGGAGGAGGAGGAGGAGGAGGAGAATGAAGAAGTAAAGGAAGAAGGAAAAAGTATAGATGGCCGAACTATACCACAAGAGAGAGAGAGAGAGAGAGAGAGAGAGAGAGAGAGAGAGAGAGAGAGAACAAAACGAAACAAAAAAAAGCTATAAGAAAAAAATTGAACCAAGAGAGAGAGAGAGAGAGAGAGAGAGAGACCCACGACAACAAAGTGAAAAAAAAAATCAAACCATAAGAGAAAAATCGAAAAAAAAACCGAGAGAGAGAGAGAGAGAGAGAGGGGGGGCAGGCTACGTTAACAAGCTATTCATGTGGTGGGAGGGGGAGGGGCAAGGCTCGAAGCA
This sequence comes from Portunus trituberculatus, assembly GCF_017591435.1. Lineage (NCBI taxonomy): Eukaryota > Metazoa > Arthropoda > Malacostraca > Decapoda > Portunidae > Portunus > Portunus trituberculatus. The sequence continues at coordinate 6,478,677 of NC_059290.1, forward strand.
AAAGTAAAGGCGGGCATATACATCAACCTCCCAGTCTTGTCCCGGCTGACATATTTATGATAGAAAATTGCAAACTGGGAGGATGACCGTAGTGATGAGCCCGAGAGAGAGAGAGAGAGAGAGAGAGAGAGAGAGAGAGAGAGAGAGTGGTGGAAGATGTGGAATGAGGAAAGATGTGTGGTGAATTTGGTGATATTTTGTGTTGTGGTGAATTTGGTTAGTGAATTGTGGTGAGAGAGAGAGAGAGAGAGAGAGAGAGAGAGAGAGAGAGAGAGAGAGAGAGAGACAGACAGACAGACAGACAGAGAGGGAGAGAGGGAATGACACAGACTACAACACACACACACACACACACACACACACACACACACACACACACACACACACACACACACACACACACACACACACACACACCTTGCAATCACTCACACAGGTAGCTCAGGTAATAAGATAGCGGTGGTCGTGGTGGTGGTGGTGATGGAGGTGGTGGTGGTGGTAGTGGTGGTGATGGAGGTGGTGGTGGTGGTGGTGGTGGTGGTGGTGGTGGTGGTGGTGGTGGTGGTAACAAGTGTGTGTTAATGAGGCAGCGTTTATCAGGTACGACATCTGACACCTGACGGAGAACAGGTAGAAAGGGAGGAAGGTTTCGACTCTCTCTCTCTCTCTCTCTCTCTCTCTCTCTCTCTCTCTCTCTCTCTCTCTCTCTCTCTGGTATGAGGGAAAAAATCATGATAATTCCAATGATAACTAGAAAATTAAGGTACACAAAATAAATAATAATAATAATAATAATAATAATAATAATAACAATAACGAATATAATGATGATAATAGTGTTGTGATAATGGTATTGATAATAAAGATACTGACAAAGAGAGAGAGAGAGAGAGAGAGAGAGAGAGAGAGAGAGAGAGAGAGAGAGAGAGAGAGAGAGAGAGAGAGAGAGAGAGAGAGAGAGAGAGAGAGAGAGAGAGAGAGAGAAATGAATGCACACACACACACACACACACACACACACACACACACACACACACACACACACACACATGCACACACACACACACACACACACACACACCACACTCGTCATCATTACCACGTAAGATAACGAAATGAACGAAAATAAATGACTAAGGTTAAGGAAAATTGATTGATGGAAATAACACGTAACTTTGTAAAAATGATGGTACTTTTATTCAGATTAAAAAAAAAAAAAAATTAAATATAGAAGTGGATGAATAAATGTAAAGAAAAAATGCCACTACGAATACATAATGATAATACAAACAATTACCTGAAGCCTTGAAGAAAATTATTAACATTTCTTTTAATCACAATAAGAAAAATGATAAGAAATGGGTGAATATATAGAATTACGCCATTATTTCTCACCTTACCTGTATTTCCCTTACTAATTAACACCTGCACACCTGGTCACCTCATTTCTATCCGGAACCAATCAATCCTTCAAATTATCCTGGACTTTTGGCTAACTCTACTAACCTTTCAGGGAACTGGCAATCAAGTGGGTCTTGTTTTAATGTTTTTATCATATTTACTTATTTATTTTTCTTTATTTGTTGTTTTATTTATTTTTATTTTCATTTTCATTTTTCCCTTGGCCAGCTTCCCCTCTTCCTTAAAGAAAAAAATCATCACATTGTTACCTTTATACACCAAATAGTAATAATAAATGATGAATATATAGATTTACCTTACCTGTCTTACCTTACCTGTACTAATTAAACCACCACACCTGAGGATTCCAACATGTACTTTAGAATTTAGGACCTTTGCTTACCTTTCCTCATTACACCTGTACACTTGTTAATACCTGTTGATTAATTAACTCACGTGTCTTTTTCCTCCCCAGGTGAGTGTGTGGCACCGTGACGACTCAGGTAAACTCATTAATAGGTAAATAAACAAGACAAGGTGGATCTCTTACTAATTACAGGTAAGTAAGTGTGGTGTTCTCTCTCTCTCTCTCTCTCTCTCTCTCTCTCTCTCTCTCTCTCTCTCTCTCTCTCTCTCTCTCTCTCTCTCTCTCTCTCGTTTATTTATTTCAGGGGAGTGAGCTTGACGTGGTTGTGTATAGAGGAGGAGGAGGAGGAGGAGGAGGTGGAGGAGCAGCAGGGGGAGGAGGAGGAGGTGCAACAAACAGGGGACAACAAATGGTGTGGAAGGTATACCCGCCATCCTCCTCCTCCCCCACCTCCTCCTCCTCCTCCTCCTCCTCCTCCTCCTCCTCCTCCTCCTCCTCCTCCATAAACAATCACTCTGTAAGGGAAAATCGATGTTAATCACAAAATCGACACCTTTTCATAACGTTTTTTCAATAGAGGTGATGTATTTCAACGTTATAGTAGTAGTAGTAGTAGTAGTAGTAGTAGTAGTAGTAGTAGTAGTAGTAGTAGGTAGGCTTAGTTAGGCCTCTTGTTTTCCCTCTCTATTTATTTCTTTTTTTTTTTTTTTTTTTTGTACGTTTCTTTTTTTTCGTGTTTTTTTGTTGATAAAGTGTTTGTAAATAGGGTGACTTGATATTGTCCTCCTCCTCCTCCTCCTCCTCCTCCTCCTCCTCCTCCTCCTCCTCCTCCTCCTCCTCCTCCTCCTCCTCCTCCTCCTCCTCCTCCTCCTCCTCCTCCTCCTCCTCCTGGTCTACCTGTCTCACATATTTCACTTGCCCTTGATCTCTCACCTGCCTAATCTTGAGAGAGAGGGAGAGAGAGAGAGAGAGAGAGAGAGAGAGAGAGAGAGAGAGAGAGAGAGAGAGAGAGAAGGACCATAGTTATTATCTTTATTTCCCTTCTTCTACAAAAACTTTATGAGAGAGAGAGAGAGAGAGAGAGAGAGAGAGAGAGAGAGAGAGAGAGAGAGAGACAGAGGCGGCCATTTATAAAGAACTATTTCTAAACAACACTGACGTCCGGTCCTATAGTTCTAGCGGAGAAGGAGGAGGGAGGAGGAGGAGGAGGAGGAGGAGGAGGAGGAGGAGGAGGAGGGAGAGAAAATCCAGCAAATCCTTGGAGGAGAAAGAAAGGGAGAGAGAAGATGGGAGAAGAGCAGCAGGAAGCATGGAGGAGAATAAAGAGTAGTAGGAGGAGGAGGAGGAGGAGGAGGAGGACACAGGAAAAGGAGAGAAGAATGTGAGATTAAGAGGAGGAGGAATTTAAGAGAGGAAACAGGAAGGAAATGGAGGAACGCAAAGAGGAAGAGGGAAAGATGGATGGTGACTTGCAGAACAGATGAGAGGAAGAGAAGAGGAGAAGGAGGAGAATAAAGAGGAGGAGGAGGAGGAGGAGGAGGAGGACAAAGCAAGTGCAGGTCACGTTTGCCTTAAAAGAAGTCACTAACCACTACTTCATATCCTCCTCCTCCTCCTCCTCCTCCTCCTCCTCCTCCTCCTCCTCCTCCTCCTCCTCCTCTTAAGTCTCTTCCCTTTTTTCCCCTCTTTCCTCGCACCTCCAACTTTTCATTCCCAGCCATTTTCTCCTCCTCCTCCTCCTCCTCCTCCTCCTCCTCCTCCTCCTCCTCCTCCTCCTCCTCCTCCTCCTCCTCCTCTCGATCACATACCGAAATGGAAGAAGGAAAGAAAGAAAATATTAAAGAAAGACTGCAACTATTATAAATGAAGAGGAAAAGAGGAAAAGAGAAAAAGAAAGAAAGGAAAGAAAACAGAATGTGAATTAATGTATTTTGTAGCGAAGTTGTGTATTAGGATAGAAAAAAACTATGGATTTTTCTTTCACTGTGGTTGTTATTATATTTCATTAATGCGTTACTTTAATTGGTGGTGATGTTAATAAGGAAGAAAACGAAAGAAAAGATTCTCTCTCTCTCTCTCTCTCTCTCTCTCTCTCTCTCTCTCTCTCTCTCTCTCTAGTAGAAGGCGGTGAAGAAGGAAGAGGAGAAAAAAACTTTAGCAAAAACAACCTTCTACTTGAGATTAGGAAGGTGGTGATGGTGGTGGTGGTGGTGGTGGTGGTGGTGGTGGTAGGGTGATGGTGGTAGTATTGTGGTGATGGGTGAGGGTGATAGTGTCCTGGTGTGGTGGTACTGGGTGTAGGATGAAGTGTGGTGGTGTATTGTAAAGGGTGTGATGTTGATGGTGTAGGGTGAAGGATGTGGTGGTGTAGGGTGTAGTGTGACGCGTCAGGGTGAGCTGTGGTGGTGTAGAGTGGAAGGTGTTGTAAGGTGTTGAGTTTAATCAAGAGTGTGGTGGTGTAGGTGTGTAGGGAGAAAGGTATAGTGGTGTAGGGTGTAGTGTGAGGTGTCAGGGTGTAGGATGTGGTGGTGTAGGGTAAAGGGTGTGGTGTGGTCACTGTAGGGTGTTGGGGTGTATGGGTGAGGGTGTCGTGGGTATGTGGAATGTGTTGGGTGGGTCGTTGTGAGGGTGTGACTGTGAGTGAGCGGTGACAGATGGTGTTAGAGTGTGTAAGGTGAAGTGTGAGGGTGTTGTGTGTGTGTGTGTGTGTGTGTGTGTGTGTGTGTGTGTGTGTGTGTGTGTGGGGTGAGGTTCTGTATACTGTACATTTCATCAAAGTAAACTAGAAAAATACACTCAAAATTAATACTGTCTGGAAAATTAACCTAACCTAACCCAACCCAACCCAGTTCAAACTTTTCTTAACCTAACCTAACCTAACCTAGCCTAGCCTTGCCTAACCCACCCCAACCAACCCAACCCAACCCAACCCAATTTAAATTTTTCTTAACCTAACCTAACCTAGCCTTACCTTGCCTAACCCATCCTAATCCAGCCCTACCTAACCTAGCCTTATCTAACCTAACCTAATCCAGCCTTACCTAACCTAGCCTTGTCTAACCTAACCTAACCTAACCTAGCAAATCATAAGAAAGAGAAAGGGAGAAAGAAAAGAAAAAATATGACTTAATTTTATGGAAGGAACGTTAGTAAGGAAAAATTTACTGGCGGGAGATAGAATTGTGTGTGTGTGTGTGTGTGTGTGTGTGTGTGTGTGTGTGTGTGTGTGTGTGTGTGGGCGCGCGCCATAATTACGCGTCTGCCACTGCCGGGGTAATATTCGTGAAGGCTGCACAAAAGACACCACAGCAACAACAACAAAAGAGTCTGCCAAGTATTATTCTCATTGTCTTTTTAATGAAGGTCCTGCCTGGGGTGCTCTCTCTCTCTCTCTCTCTCTCTCTCTCTCTCTCTCTCTCTCTCTCTCTCTCTCTCTCTCTCTCTCTCTCTCTCTCTCTCTCTCTCTCTCTCTCTCTCTCTCTCTCGTGTGTGTTAATGGACAGAAGGTTTCAATTATATATATTAGTTTGTCACGTAGCGTAGCACTTAGAGGAGAGTGACTGACCTCTTGTGTGGACTGAAGAGGAAGAGGAGGAAGAAAGGAGACTATATAAGGAGATAGGAAGCCAGGAAGAGGAGGAGGAAAGGAGATAGTAAGCCAGGAAAAGAAGGAAAGGAGACTACATAAGGAGATAACTAAGCCAAGAAGAAGAGAAAAAGGAGACTACGAAAGGAGATAGAGGAAGAAGAGGAGGAAAGGAGAAAGGAAGCCAGGAAAAGGAGGAAAGGAGGCTACATAAGAAGATTGTAAGCCAGGAAAAGGAGGAAAGGAGACTGCAAAAGGAGGAGGAAAGGAGACTACATAAGGTGGAGGTAAGCCAGGAAGAAGAGGAAGAGAGGAGACTACATAAGGAGATAGTAAGCCAGGAAGAGGATGAAAAAAGGAGATAGGAAGCCAGGAAAAGGAGGAGGAAAGGAGACTACTTAGATGGAGGTAAGCCAGGAAAAGGAGGAGGGAAGGAGAACACTATAAGGAAGTATTGGAGGAAGGTGGAATAGGTAGAGATGGAGATGAGGAGTGGAGAGATGTGGAGGTATGAGAGTGGAATGGAGTAGGTGGAGGCTTGGAAAGGGAGGAGGAAAGAAAGTGGAGTGTGGAGATACGGAAGTGGAGGTGGAGGTAGTGGTGGTGGTGGTGGTCGTGGAGTGTGACAGGTGGACACAATGCTGCCAATTAGTGAAGTGGTAGAAAGGGAGGAAGAGGAGGAGGAGGGAGGGAGGAAGGGAAAGAGGGGAGGAGAGAAAATTGAAAGACTCCCCACTCGCCTGAAGCCAAAAGAGAGAGAGAGAGAGAGAGAGAGAGAGAGAGAGAGAGAGAGAGAGAGAGAGAGAGAGAGTACACGAAGCTCCTTGCAGTGACACCACGTGAGAGGTAAATAATAGGAAAACGAGGCACTGATTCCAAAGGTGCTGTGTGCAGGTGTGGCGTGGGGTGTCTTGACCTCCACACCTGCCAACACCAGACCACACCAGACCACCACAGGTACTCCACAGGTGACACATGTTAATTAATCCGTTATTCTTATCAATTGCATTTCATATATTCTTCTTTTCTCTTTCTTTCATTTTTTCCTCATCTTCAGAGAGAGAGAGAGAGAGAGAGAGATATGTTAGGTAAGGTCGTGTTAAAGAAAAAGTTTATTAGAGTTATGTTAGTTCAAGTTAGGTTAGGTCAGGTCAGGTCAGGTCAGATTAAAAGTTAGGTGAAATTAAGAGTAGATGAAGTTAAAGCACACACACACACACACACACACCGCGTCTGCACTGTGAGGGGAGAGACGTAGCCAGACGCACGACAGAAGTAATGAGGAAAAGGGAGGAGGATAAAATAAGATAAAGTAGTAGATGCGAGGGAAGTAATGAAGGGAGGAATGGAGTAGATAAAGAATGGAGAATATGGATGCGGATCAGAGCGCCGATAAAGGGGAATAATAAAGAGAAGGAGGAAAATAAAGCAAAGATAGGGAAAGGGAGCCGTGAGGATAAATAAAGAAGGAGATAAGTTAGCGAAGGAGGAGATGAAGAGGAGGAGGAGGAGGAGGAGAAGGAGAAGAAGGAATGGGAAAATGAGTGAGAGGAGAATAGATGTAGGAATGATAAGTGGTAGAAGGGGATAACTAGTCAGAAAGTGAAGAAAAGAAAGATGAATATACAAATCGAAGAAGAAAAGAAGAGAAACAAAAAAAATAGAATCAATAAGGAAAAGAAAAATAGAAAATATGCAAAGAAATAGAGGAAAATGAATAAAGGATGATGGAGAAAGGGAAAGAAGAGAAAGAGGAATATAGGAAATAAGGAAAAAAGGAAATAGAAAGTTAATAGGAAAAGATACGAAAAGAAAATGATGAATAAGATTAAAACAAAAAAAAAAGAAAAAAAAAGGAAATGGCAAAACTGAGATAGACGAGAAAGATGAGAAGAGAAAAAAAATAAAATGAAGGAAAAAGAAGAAATAAATGAACAGAAAAGAAGAAAAGGATAAAGGACGAAAAATAAATGACGGAGGAAGAATAAAAAAAAGATGAGGATTAGAAGAATGAAATGGAGAAGAAAAAGGAGGAGGAGGAGAAGAAGAAGAAGAAGAAGAAGAAGAAGAAGAAGAAGAAGAAGATACGGCCGAGTGCTTTCCTTCACTTGTCCTGACAGAATCAAAATACAGGGAGATATAGGTTGACAGCGGCCGACAGAGTACACAAAAGGGATCTCTCTCTCTCTCTCTCTCTCTCTCTCTCTCTCTCTCTCTCTCTCTCTCTCTCTCTCTCTCTCTCTCTCAGAACACGAAAGACAATAGATTTTTCGCCATCGTGTTCTTTATCTTTCTCTCTCTCTCTCTCTCTCTCTCTCTCTCTCTCTCTCTCTCTCTCTCTCTCTCTCTCTCTCTCTCTCTCTCTTTTATCTCCTTTTTTTCTGGTTTCTAAGACGGATGACGCCAAGAAGTGTGCTCAGCTCTCGCGACCGCCCGAGCAAACTAGCGCAAGTGGCAGGTGTGTGTGTGTGTGTGTGTGTGTGTGTGTGTGTGTGTGTGTGTGTGTGTGTGTGTGAGGGAAGGAATGTGTGGTAGGGGCAGTGGAGTGATGTTCTTCGTGATC
>NC_059290.1:6494093-6496593 GCF_017591435.1 Portunus trituberculatus
CTGACATTTACTTTTTTCCTCCTTTTTTTCCTCTTTTCCTCCTCTAATGTGTATTATCTTAAGGTTCACGTTTTCTTTATCCTTCCTCTTCCTTTTTTTTTCTTTATGTGGTGGGAAAATTACTATATTGAATGATAAAGTGCCGTCTTTCATATTTTCTCTCTTTTCCTCTTTTTTTCTCTTTTCTCTTTTTTTTTCCCTAAGATCGTTCGAACTAGACTTGTGTTAGTAAAGAAATGTGTGGTGGTGGTGGTGGTGGTGGTGGTGTGCGTGTGGTAGCAATAATTGTGGTAGTGACTTGGATTGTGGTGGTGGTGGTGAAGTGGCGTGTAGTAGTGTTCGTGGCGCCACAGTAGTGTTTGCATAAAGCTGGGAAGTGTGTGTTTAGGAGGCTGGTGTGTGTGTGTGTGTGTGTGTGTGTGTGTGTGTGTGTGTGTGTGTGTGTGTGTGTGTGTGTGTGTGTGTGTGTGTGTTTCAGTCAATATCACCCAAATTTTTCTTCAATTTATAATCTCTCTCTCTCTCTCTCTCTCTCTCTCTCTCTCTCTCTCTCTCTCTCTCTCTCTCTCTCTCTCTCTCTCTCTCTCTCTCTCTCTCTCTCTCTCTCTCTCTTTCTTTCTTTCTTTCTTTCTTCTTTCTCTCTCTCTCTCTCTCTCTCTCTCTCTCTCTCTCTCTCTCTCTCTCTCTCTCTCTCTCTCTCTCTCTCTCTCTCTCTCTCTCTCTCTCTCTCTCTCTCTTCTCTCTCTCTCTTACCTGCACATATCACATACCTGTCTATCTGTCACCCTTCTATTCCAATATTTACACACCTGTCTGTTTGGCTTTCCCTGCATACCTGTCCTTTCATTCTTACCTGCATTTCGATCCTGCATTCCATTACACCTGTCGCGGAGCCACCCTGCGTCACCCTGCATGTTCCTGCGTCGCCTCACCTGTCTCCACCTGTCGCGGGTGATGGCGGGGGTTGGCAGGTGGTGGTGGCGGCGGCGGTGGCGGGTGGCGGAGCGTGCAAGGAAGAGTACCCGCCCGCCGACCATTAATACCAGGTAATGATCTTGCAATTGCGGCGTATGACTCCCGCGACTCTCCGCCCTGTAATTTGGATCAAGTCTGTCCCTCGCCGGGGCTAAGTAGCTGCCCTCAAATGTGATCGCTGGGACCCATTCAAGAGCGCGCCTCGTGAAATTTCCGCTGCCTTTGTTGTCATTAGCTTACGGGTGGTGGTGGTTGGTGAGGGGTCAGGCTGCCGCTCACCTGCCCTGTCGTGACTCAGGTGAGGTGTTGCTTGAGAGAGAGAGAGAGAGAGAGAGAGAGAGAGATGCAAGGAAGGAGTTTAGTAGAAGTGTGTTGTATTCTTATTTCTATCTATTTCTACTTTATCTTCCTCTTCTTCTCCTTTTCCTTCTTCTTTTCTTTCTCCTTTTCCTTCTCCTCCTTCTCGTACTCTTTCTTCTTTTCTTTCTCCTCTCTTCTTCTTCTTCTTCTTCTTCTTCTTCTTCTTCTTCTTCTTCTTCTTCTTCTTCTTCTTCTTCTTCTTCTTCTCCTCCTCCTCCTCCTCCTCCTCCTCCTCCTCCTCCTCCTCCTCCTCCTCCTCCTCCTCCTCCGCGCAGTAAAGCAATCAGATAAAACACACCACGAATAGAGAAATGCAAAGGAGAGACAGAAGAAAATATTTTGCACACTTCACTCTTTTCCTGTCCACTTAGGAGCCACCTAGCGGAGACTTGGGGAAGCGAGTGGGTGGTGACGCAAATAACACACCATCTGATTATTCCTGTTCTGATGGTGATGGTGGTGATAGCAGTGGTGACCTTGCCGTGTGAAGCGCCACGCAACACCACCACCACCACCCAAGCAACACCCACACACGTACACCTGAGTAACGAGCAGGAAGGACGTGACAAAACGCCCACCCGTGACACACCTGGCGTTAATTAAGCTGCATATTAGGGAAGGAAAGGTGGGAAGAAACCGCCATGTCAGGGAAGGTATGAAGGTGTGACTGTAACCTTACCTGACCTTACTCTAACTTACCTGCCACCTCTCTGATTAGGAAATGTGTGGAAAATTTTGCTATTTCACCTGTGCTGAAGACCCTGTGACAGATTAAGGTGTGGTTTGAATGCCCTGGTTATCCTTACCTGACCTTACCTGTACGTTAGAGCCTCTCTGAATGGGAACTAAGAAAAGACTGACATTTCACCTGTAATTAAGGCAAGGAGAGGTGCTGACTGTGACACCTGTCTGATAGAACACCTGTGAATAGAAATAGAAGAAAAAATATATATTACACCTATAATTAAGTAGAAAAATGTTGATTATAGTCTTACCTGACTTTACCTGAGCACTAGAGCACTTGTGAATGGGAACTATAGAGAAAATACCGATATTTCACCTGTAATTAAGAAGGTGTTGATTGTAACTTTACCTAACTTTACCTGTCGACTTGAGCACCTGTGGAGAGGGAAAACACTAACATTTCACCTGTCATTAAGGCGAT
>NC_059290.1:6501593-6506593 GCF_017591435.1 Portunus trituberculatus
AGTACTGGGACACATTTTTACCTTGAGATTTTTGTGTTCCTATAACGTTGAAATCTTGTTAATCTGTCCAAAAAAACATAAAAACTCCCTTGAAAACGCTTTGCTCTTTCACTGCTAGTATTTATAAGTCACAGAGATGATCAGCGAAGTTTTCAAGAGTGTTTCTGCTGCTTTTAAGGTGGAAGTCTTGTTAATCTGTCCAAATAACCATTAAAAACTCCCTTGAAAATACTTTGCTCTCACTGTGACTATTTAAAAGGCCGCAGAGATGACATTAAGAAGGGTCTATAGAGGTCAGAAGATTAATGGCCACAGTCTTCACTATTTTAATCCCCACAGGAGTTTCTGAAGCTGTATTAAATCAGCAAATGGTAACCAGAATGAATATGGAAACGCGTCACGGTACTCAAAGGGTTAAAAAGAAACTAAAACAGGAATTAGTATTTTTAGGGTTGTAATGGAATTTTTAGGGAAAGTTTTAGGGAATTTTACGAGTCAGTGAAGAAAGGGATAGATTTAAAAGGTCAGGTGAATAATGGAAACGAAAATGGCGCAAGGGTGAGGATTTTTTCTAGTTTTAAGGGAAAGTAAGGGAAAAAATCAGGAATATGAGAACATTTTAAGGGTTAGAAAATGAAAGGAAAGAAAGAAAAACAGAAATGAAGACTTGTATCATTTTAAGGAAAGTTTAGGGAAATTTTTTGGGGAAATTTTAAGAGAAACAGGAAAAAAGTAAAAGACGTAAATTTTGAAGGACCAAATGATTAAGGGAAGTAAAAAAAGGACAAAAAAAAGATAACGACTTTGAGATTTTTAAGAGAAATAGAAAAACAAAAAAACAAGTAAGATATTTTAAGGGAAATTGAAAGAAAACAAGGATAGAGAGGGAAATAAAGATCGGGAACAAAACAAACAGACAGACGAACAAAAAGGTGGAAGGAATAATGAAAGAGAAGAGGATGTAGAGGAAGAGAGAGAGAAAGAGAGAGAGAGAGTGGGGGCGGGAGGAAGGGGAAGGATGGAAGAGGAACTATTTGGGGTTTTTGAAGGGTTTATGTTGGGGAAGAGGGGAAAAGGGGGAGAGGAAGGGATGGGGGGAGGAGGGGGTTGAAGTGACCGTCATGTCGTGTGCATATGTAACGTGATGGGCGTGTAGTGAACCCCAAAAACTGAGGGTATTTCTGCTTCTATTCCCCTCACTTTTTCTCTCTCTCTCTCTCTCTCTCTCTCTCTCTCTCTCTCTCTCTCTCTCTCTCTCTCTCTCTCTCTCTCTCTCTCTCTCACGAAAAGGGAAAAGTAGAAATAAGATGATGGAAATATTACAAATTAAACAAAATGGAAGAAAAGGAAGAAGGAAAGAAGGAAACAAAACAAACAAACACAACACGTCTTATTCTTGTTTTGTTTGTGTATTTATATGTATATTCGTTTTTCCATCTACTTCTCTACCTCCTCATTCCGTAACCCTCAAATTTTCCCCTCAAAATTTTCCCTTTTTTCATAATTTCCCCATTTTCCCCTCTTCGTGTCAGGATTTTCCCCTTTTTTTCCTTTTTTTCCCTCTGAACCGAAAATTTAGGGACAGGAAAATGCTAATCAGATCTGTATCCTTTTTTTTTCCTTCGGGGAGGAGAGGGGAGGCGGTTTCCCCTCTTCAATGGAAGGGTGGAAGAGGGAGAGGGGAAATAAGGGAGGTCATGGAGGAAGAGGAGGAGGAGGAAGAGGTGGAGAGGGGACGAAAAGAGGAGGAGGAGGAGGAGGAAGGCTGGAAAACTGTAGATAGGGGAGAGAAGAAGGGTAGAAGAGGGGAAAAGAGGGGAGCAGTGATTAGGGAGAATGAGAGATCGGAAAGGACACAGGGAGAGAGAGAGAGAGAGAGAGAGAGAGAGAGAGAGAGAGAGAGAGCACCAAACAACTAACACAAAAACAACGTAGAGGAAACAAGAGAATAGGAAATAAAGAAAGAAAATAAATCATTAACTAGGAAAAGAAAATAAGAAAGGAAGAGAAAAGAAAAATAGGATAATGAACAAAAAAAAAAACAAATGAAACTTTATTTATTAGTGTTTTGAGTTAGAGAAAAAGAGAGAGAGAGAGAGAGAGAGAGAGAGAGAGAGAGAGGGAAAGGAGGGGAGAGGGTGTGCATTGTTTGTAGGAGAGGGGAGAGTAAGGGGAAGGGAAGAGAATCAGAATCTAAAGGGGAGACCAAGATTTTAGGCAATGGTGAGAGAGAGAGAGAGAGAGAGAGAGAGAGAGAGAGAGAGAGAATAAATAAGCAAATAAGAAGCAATATTTGACCCGCCATTAAAGAAAGCCGAATTTATTTTTTATTTATGTTTGTCTTTTATCTTTGTTTTTCTTTAATGAGAGAGAGAGAGAGAGAGAGAGAGGGTTAAGTATACAAATGAAAAATTTAAGAATCATTTATATTTTTCTTCAAACAAAAAAAGGCAAATATTTTTCTTCCCTCCTCCTCCTCCTCCTCCTTCTCCTCCTCCTCCTCCTCCTCCTCCTCCTCCTCCTCCTCCTCCTCCTCCTCCTCCTCCTCCTCCTTCCATCACTCATTTATACACATGCCATCAGTCTCCTTCCCTCTCCTTCTCTTTTCCCCTCTTCCTCTCTTTCCCTCTTCCCCTCTTTCCCCTCTTTCCCTCTCCTCTTATGAATTTCAAGAACACACATCATGTTAAATATTTAGTGTGACTCTCTCTCTCTCGATCCTTGCTCTCTTTTCATTCCTCCTCCTCCTCCTCCTCCTCCTCCTCCTCCTCCTCCTCCTCCTCCTCCTCCTCCTCCTCCTCCTCCTCCTCCTAGGTTTTCTTTCTCATCCAACTCTTATTGCAGTTGTGTGTGTGTGTGTGTGTGTGTGTGTGTGTGTGTGTGTGTGTGTGTGTGTGTGTACGAAAAAGTTGTTGTAATCATCTTCACACACACACACACACACACACACACACACACACACACACACACACACACACACACACCTATCTTCTCTCTCTCTCTCTCTCTCTCTCTCTCTCTCTCTCTCTCTCTCTCTCTCTCTCTCTCCTGTGAACGAAAAAGTGAAATATTTTGAACTAAAGACCAATATATTTTGTGCCACCAATCGACTATATTTATGTTTCCCAGATTTTTTCGTCTTTTTACCAGAATTTTGAAAAGGAAGTTTGTTTTTTGTTTTTTTTCTTTTTTTTTGCAAATTTTATCGCTCTTGTTTATATATTTCTACTTTTCTTTCTTTTTTTTTCTTTTTGTTTGTGATTTTTTTTTCTTCCTTTTTCTTGTTTTTTTTCGCATTTTTTTCATTTTCTTTTGTTTCGTTTTTATTTTTTTTCTATTTCTTTCTCTTTTTGTTTTCTTTGTTGTATATTTTCTTGTTTTTACTTTTTTTTTTATTTCTGTGTTTCTTCTCTTTCTTCTTCTTCTTCTTCTTCTTCTTCTTCTTCTTCTTCTTCTTCTTCTTCTTCTTTATTTTGATCTTCCATTTTAAGATCTTTTCTTTTCTTTTCTTCTTCGCCTTTCCCTCTTCATCTCAATTTCCCCTCCAGTTTTTCCCCTCTTTCCTTCTCGTTTTGATTTCCCTCCCTTGCCTCCCTTATCGTTTCTCTCCCCTTCTTTCCCCTCCCTCACTCCTTCTTTCCCTCCCCTCCTTCAGGTTACCCACAAATCCCCTCGCAGTTTCCTTTTCCCCTCTGAAGATCCCCTCTTTTCCAGATTTCCCTCCTCTTCCTCCTCTTTTTCCATTCCCCTCTTATCACGTCCTCTCCTCTTCCCCTCACCACTCATTCAACTCCTTTCTTTCTCCCCTCAAGTGTCTTTCCCCTCATAATCTCCCTAACCTTCCTATCCCTCCCCTCATTCCTCTCTCCCCTCACTATTCTTAACTATTCTTTCCTACTAATTGATCTCTTATTTTCCCCTCATGTCTCCTCATCTTCCCTCATTCTACACCCCTTTTCCTCTTTTTTTCACCCTCTTTCTTTTCCCCTCACTTGCAGCCTTCTAACCTGTATCGTTTCCCCTTTCCCCTCTCCCCATCTCCCTTTTTATCCTTCCCTTTCCTCTCCTTTTATTTTGCCTCTCCTGTTTCCCCTCTAATGCACCCTCACTCCTCTCTCCCTCTCCCCTGCACCTCCAGACTTCTTCCCCTCACCTACGAGCTTCCCCTCCCTCCCCTTTCCCATTTCCTCTCACTCCTCTCCCCTCACTTTTTCTCCCCTTTCTCTTTCTCTCCCCTCATCTCTTCCTCCTCTAGCTTCTACTGTTTAATATCACCCCCCCCCCATTCCTCCCCTTCTTCCTCCACACCTCCCTCTCCCCTCTCTCCCCTCTGGCTCTCCCCTTGTAATAATTAAGCGTGTCTCCAGCGTGATGGTGAAAAAAACATTTGAATTAATAGTCTTTCAACCCATTACACTCGAAAGCCAGATAAGACAGTGAGACTCCCCCATCACTATCACTAATGGTGTCTGTCTGTCATCACCATCATCACCATTATTATCGTTGCTATCGTTGGTGGTGGTGGTGGTGGTGAATGGGTGGTTTTTGTCATTATTATTAGTGTTTGTGTTGTTTTGTCACTATTTTTGGTGGTGTTGTGGTGGTGGTGGTGTGGTGGTGGTGGTGGTGTTGTTGTTGTTGTTATTATTGTTATTGGCATTGTTGTTGTTGTCACTATCGCAAATGTTGTTGTTGTTGTTGTTGTTGTTGTTCTTGTCACTATCAGAATTGTTGTTGTTGTTGTTGTTCTTGTCACTATCAGAATTGTTGTTGTTGTTGTTGTTCTTGTCACTATCAGAATTGTTGTTGTTGTTGTTGTTATTATTATTGTTGTTGTTGTTGTTGTTGTTGTTGTTGTTGTTGTTGTTTTTGTCACTATCAGAATTGTTGTTGTTGTTGTTGTTGTTGTTGTCACTATCAGAAATGTTGTTAGTTTGATGTTTTTTCTTCTTATTTTCATTATTATCACTATCATCAAAAATTCTTCACTCACATCACTT
>NC_059290.1:6521593-6564093 GCF_017591435.1 Portunus trituberculatus
AAAACACATCCCACTCTTAGAATCAATAAAAACACATCCTATACAGCCTCGCTCTCCTAGAATCCTACAAAAAATATCCTATAGAGATTCATACTCACATAATCCTACAAAAAACATCCTACATCCTTCAAGCGTCCTTTACAGCCTCACACCCTTAGAATCCTACAAAAACATCCTTTACGGTCTCACACCCTTAGAATCCTGCAAAAACATCCTATACACCCTCACATCCTTAGAATCCTACAAAAACATCCTATACGGTCTCACACCCTTAGAATCCTGCAAACACATCCTATACACCCTCACATCCTTAGAATCCTACAAAAACACATCCTTCACGGCCTCACACCTTTAGAATCCTACAAAAACACATCCTATAAGCCTTCACACCCTTTGAATCCTACAAAAACACATATCCTACATCCTTCAAAGCGTCCTATACAGCCTCCATGCTTCTTACACCTCACAACATACCACTCTTCGCGTCCCCTCCCTCAAAACACCCCCTTACCTTCCCCTCACAGCGTCCCCCTCTCTCCCTCTCCCCCTATCCCTCTCCCTCTCTCTCCCCACCTCGGCAGCAGCAGCAGGAGGGCCGCCCGTATTCCAGCCACGTCCTCCGAGCGCAAGTATTTCACGAAGGCAATTTTGAGTCAGAAATGGCGAAGCGAACGTCCATCACGGTCTGCCTTTGTTACCTCTGGCGCAGGAGAGTTTCGGCGCTAGGATTTTTAAGGCGTGCTCTCTCTCTCTCTCTCTCTCTCTCTCTCTCTCTCTCTCTCTCTCTCTCTCTCTCTCTCTCTTGGGGGGTTTTGTGCGTGCGTTTGTGTGTTTCTCGGGGTTCCGCTGTGTGTGTGTTTGTGTGTTTGTGTTGATATGTTGTTGTTGTTGTTGTTGTTGTTGTTGTGTGTGTGTGTGTGTGTGTGTGTGTGTGTGTGTGTGTGTGTGTGTGTGTGTGTGTGTGTGTGTGTGTGTGTGGAGGCGCAGGGCGGTCGTTACAGCAGTGCCTCTCTCTCTCTCTCTCTCTCTCTCTCTCTCTCTCTCTCTCTCTCTCTCTCTCTCTCTCTCTCTCTCTCTCTCTCTCTCTCTCTCTCTCTCTCTCTCTCTCTCTCTCCCTCTCTCTCTCTCTCTCTCTCACTCTCTTGTCCCGCCTTTCCCTCCCGTCCTTCCCTCCCTTCCTTCTCTCCTTCCCTCCCTCCCTCCAAACGACCCTGCTTGAAACTGTACCGTGTTTTTTTTATATTTATTCCAAATGTAGCAGAGAGAGAGAGAGAGAGAGAGGTTCCTTCCTTCAGACAAACACACACGCCATTAAATAGTTGAAGTTATAGTTTTCGTGTTTTTAATTATTGTTTATTTTTACTTCTTTTCTTCTTCTTTTCTATTGTTTGGTGTTTTATTTCCTTTCATTATTCCTGTTTTCCCTTATTCCTGTTTTCCTTTCATTTCTTTTTATTTTTTTCTTTGTTTTTCGTTCGTGTGTGTGTGTGTGTGTGTGTGTGTGTGTGTGTGTGTGTGTTCCAGATTTTTCATTCAGATTCTGTTATTTATTCCTTCTTTCATTCTTTCTTCATTCTTTCTTTCTCCCTCCCTTCCTTTTTATTTTTCTCTCCCTTTTTTCTTTCTCTTTTTTTTCAGTTCTTATTTGTATTATCTTTTATCTTTGCGTTTTGTTTATTTTCCTTCACTTTATTTCTCATTACTTCCTTTTTTTTTCTTTCCTTATTTTTATTGTTTCCTTTTCTTAGTTTTGTCAAATTTTTGGTTATTTGTTTTTTTTCTGCATTTAATATTTTTCTTGGTATTTTCATTTTCAGTCTTTTTTTTTTTTTTTTACATTCATTTGAGTTTCATCCTTGTGATTTTCTTCTCTTTCCACTCACTCCATATAAATTCTCTATCTCTTTATGTATTCAGCAAACTTTCCATCATTACCTCCATCATTTACACTCATTTATTTCACTCGGTTCATTTATTTCCATCCCAAAACAATAATTCCTCACGTTTTACTTCCACGCAGTACAATTTTTTTCATCTATATTTTAAACACCCACTACATTTTTTCCCGCGTTTTTATTTTAAACCTTTTTTTTTTTTTTTACTTTTTTCACTTTCTCGTATTTCACCCTCCGGTTTTTCGTTCGCTTTCTCCATATATATATACATTCTTTTTTTTCCTTATCGGGAGCCGCGTCGGTGTATTTTATCGGGGCCGATGTATCTCCCGCCGGGTAATTGCGTCGGGGCGTCAGTGTCGGGGCTGGGAAAGACTCGATCTGATATTCAATAAAAGACAAACTATTTATTTCTCTCGGCCACATGTTCCCAAATATTGAATGTATAGTGTAAGAAGTCACCCTCTCTCTCTCTCTCTCTCTCTCTCTCTCTCTCTCTCTCTCTCTCTCTCTCTCTCTCTCTCTCTCTCTCTCTCTCTCTTCGTTTTTCCCCCTTTCCATGTCTCTATCGTTCTTTTTCTTTTCTTTTTTTTATCTTTGTATTCTTCCTGTGTGTGTGTGTGTGTGTGTGTGTGTGTGTGTGTGTGTGTGTGTGTGTGTGTGTGTGTGTGTGTTTTGTTTTATCGCTGATTCCCCTCACCCACCAATGTTCCATCTCTCTCTCTCTCTCTCTCTCTCTCTCTCTCTCTCTCTCTCTCTCTCTCTCTCTCTCTCTCTCTCTCTCTCTCTCTCTTCCCCTGTGCCTCTCACTCACCCTCTTTTCCATCCCTCCATTCCTACCTCTTCCCCTCACACCTCCTCCTCCTCCTCCTCCTCCTCCTCCTCCTCCTCCTCCTCCTCCTCCTCCTCCTCCCCTTGTGTCAGTCTCGTAGCGTAATATTGTCGAGTGGGTTTTGCTATCGAATTATTGTAAGCCAACTGAGTGTCCTCGCTACACACACACACACACACACACACACACACACACACACACACACACACACACGTTCTATATTGGATCAGAACTATGTGTGTAATTACAATTTTTGGTGCGTTATGGTGAGGTTATGGTGAGGGTGTGTGTGTGTGTGTGTGTGTGTGTGTGTGTGTGTGTGTGTGTTCTGTTCCGCTTCCCTTTTTTTCTACCTTTTTGTGTGGTGATGTGGGAGGGATGGGGAGGGGGTAAGGGTGTGGTGGTGGTGGTGGTGGTGGTGGTGGTGGTGGTGGTGATAGGATATGTTTGACCTGTGATGTTTATTTTTTTTTTTTTTTTTTTTTTTTTTTTTGGTGGTGGTGGTGGTTGGTATGATGTGTTGTTCCTGGCTCTCCCCTCTCTCTCTCTCTCTCTCTCTCTCTCTCTCTCTCTCTCTCTCTCTCTCTCTCTCTCTCTCTCTCTCTCTCTCTCTCTCTCTCTCTCTCTCTCTCTCTCTCTCTCTCTCTCTCTCTCTGTGTTGTGTTGTGTTGTGTTGTTTGATATTGTGATTTCTCATTTGTTCTTGTCCTCCTCCCTCCTCCTCCTCCTCCTCCTCCTCCTCCTCCTCCTCCTCCTCCTCCTCCTCCTCCTCCTCCTCCTCCTCCTCCTCCTCCTCCTCCTCCTCCTCCTCCTCCTCCTCCTCCTCCTCCTCCTGTAGATAACGATAAAAAAAATTCACACCATTACGAATTTATCCACAAAACATTAAACGCACCAGAGAGAGAGAGAGAGAGAGAGAGAGAGAGAGAGAGATTGACACACTGGAACACCAACATTTGCAAAGCCTCTCCCTCACTGAAGTTATGACGAACCTACCTGCCTACCTGCCTGCGTGTCCTACCTGTGCAGCCAACCCTCCTGCTGGGCCCTAAGTGATGGGGAGAGAGAGAGAGAGAGAGAGAGAGAGAGAGAGAGAGGTAACTGAGGTAATGGTTGTATTGAAGTCAGCTTTTGTAGAGTGACAGAGCTGTGGCAGGTTTGTGTGTGTGTTTGATTTCAAGGGTGTGGTAGATGTCCATGTGTGTGTGTGTGTGCGTGTGTGTGTGACGCCCCCAGAGTGACGCAGATGGCGCTGCCTCCACCATCTCCCCCAGCTGGGCCCAGAGTCTCACACAAGCCCCAGGACGCTCCAGAATAGAAATGGTTAGATTTTCCCGTCCCGCGTCGCGTCTCAGGCTTATATCTGTGTCCTCCTCCCCCATTTTTTCCTCTCTCCTCACTCCTCCTCATAATATTTACTTTTATCCACGCTTTCCTAATGCCGGACTCTTAAAGCACTCATGTTTTCTCTCCTGGGTGTGTGATTGAGTGTGTTTGTTTGGTTAAGGTGTGTTTTGGGTGATTTGAAGTGTGGTGTGTGTTTTATAAGTCTAACATATCTCCTTAATGAAAGCTGAGGTGGAGTGTGCGTGTGTGTGTGTGTGTGTGTGTATATGTGCGCGTGTGTGTGTGTGCGTGTGTTTTCAAATAGTAAGAGTAAGGATGGTTTTAAATGTTTGTGTTGAAGGGACGAAATAAAAAATAATTGTGGTTGTAGTAATAGTAGTAGTAGTGGTAGTGGTGGTGATAGTGGTGGAGGAGGAGGAGGAGAGAAAAAGTGTGTAGTGAGGAAAAGGAGGAAAGAACAAGGAGGGAGAGAGAAGAAAAAAAAAGAGGAACTGTGTAACAAGAAGGAAGAGGACCAGGAGGAGGAGGAGGAGGAGGAATATAACGACAGGCTGGAAAAAGAAAGAGGAGGAGGAGGATAGGAAGAAAAATTAATATATAGAGCGTAAAGCCTCCACAAAAGAGGAAAATTAAGAGGAGGAGGAGGAGGAAGAGGAAGAGGAAGAGGAGGTGGTTGCCTGCTGTGTTGCGCCAGTACTTAGAGAGAGAGAGAGAGAGAGAGAGAGAGAGAGAGAGAGTAGTCTTTTGTCTCCAGGAATTGTGGAGTTTTGTGGAAGGAAAGGGGAGAGAGGGAGGGGAAGCGAGAGAGAGAGAGAGAGAGAGAGAGAGAGAGAGAGAGAGAGAGAGAGAGAGAGAGAGAGAGAGAGAGACAAAGGGAGGGGAGGAGGGGAAGGAAGCTTGGGAAGGTTGAGGGGAATTAAAGGAATTATGAACCTTAATCTACCTTCACGTAAGACATAAATCACCTTGTCTAATCTTTTTTTATCATTATTTTCTGTTTTCTCTCATTTTCTCTTTTTTTTCCTTTTCATCTCATTTTCTTTATCTTTTCGTCTGATTTATATTTATTTTGTTAATTTTTTAGCATTATTATTATTATTATTATTATTATTATTATTATTATTATTATGAATAATTAGTAGTGTTTAAATCTTTCTTTTTTTTATTATTCTCATCTGACCTTCTTCTTCTTCTTCTTCTTCTTCTTCTTCTTCTTCTTCTTCTTTCACTTTTCTTTTCTCTCCACCGTCTTCCTTATATTATTATTTTCCCATCTCTTGTTCTTCTTCATCTTCTTTTGTCTTTCTTTCTTCTTTTTCTTTTTCTTCTTTCTCTTCTTTTCCTCCTCCTCCTCCTCCTCGAAGATCTTTCACTCTTCCCTCCTTTGGTTTTCTTTTCTTTGCTTTCCTCTTCTGTCCACCTTCATCCTTATCTTATTTTTCCCATCTCCTGTTCGTCTTTATCTTCTTTGTCTCGTACGTTTACTTAAGATTATTTTCGGGGGAAGGGAAATAAACTGGACCTGGAAACCTAAGCGTGCACCTGAGAGAGAGAGAGAGAGAGAGAGAGAGAGAGAGAGAGAGAGAGAGAGAGAGAGAGAAGTAAA
Source organism: Portunus trituberculatus (assembly GCF_017591435.1). NCBI lineage: Eukaryota > Metazoa > Arthropoda > Malacostraca > Decapoda > Portunidae > Portunus > Portunus trituberculatus. The sequence goes on from NC_059290.1 coordinate 6,527,274, forward strand.
AGGAAAGAGAAAAAAAAACACCGGTAATTTAAGACAGGTAGGTTAAGGCGGGTTAAGTGAAGGCAGCCTGTAATTAAAGCTCATTAAGATGCATTTTTCCGCCTTTCAAGTTTCATGCCAAGATTTAATGATCAAATTGCTCTGTTTGCGAACGAACCTCCGATCCGACGCTTCGATACGACTGAAAACAAACACACACCTTTGAAACTCGAGTGAAAACAATCGTAGAGCTTCGAAACAAGTGAAAAACAAACACGAAAGCTTCAATAACAGGTGGAAACTAACTAAGCTTCAAACAATTAGTAAAAAGTAAAAACAAACAAAAAGAAGCTTCGAAACTTGTAGAAATGAACATAGAAGCTTCAAAATGAGTGAAAGCTAACATGGAGCTGCAAACAAATGACTAAAAATATTGGTAGAGTTTCGAAAGTTGGGTAAAACGAACAAAAGCTTCGAATCTTACATAATACTAACAAGAAAAGCTTAAAAACGAATGAAAATAAATAAAAAAAGCTTCAAAACAAGTGAACACAAACACTGAAGCTTCAAAATGAGTGAAAACTAACATGGAGCTTTAAAAAAAACTACTATAAACAAACCAAAAATCTTCTAAAGTCACGTAAAAACAATAAAAGCTTCAAAACGAATAAAAAAAATAGATACAAAATAGCTTCAAAATCATATAATACACACAAAACATCAAAAAAATCATTAAAAACAAAGACAAACCTTCGAAATTTATAAAAACAAACATAACCTTCAAAAACAAATAAAACAACAACAACAAAACTCCCGAAGCTTCGAAACTTTAGAGAAAGCAAAACGAAAAAGATACCTCGAGTTATGCCTCTTTGGGTCTCTCGAAGGAAGGAAGGAAGGAGGAGGAGGAGGAGGAGGAGGAGGAGGAGGAAGATTCGGTGTGAGTGAGGAAGATATCATGGCGGAGTTATGTGAAACGTTCGCTGCTTTATATGAAGCTTCGGATTTGCTCACTGGTTTATTCGAAGCTCCAAGTTGTGAATCAGGTGCTGGAGGAGATGTGGGGATGAGGGGATTGTCTGGAGAGAGAGAGAGAGAGAGAGAGAGAGAGAGAGAGAGCATTAAGAAGCAGAACAAAATCAATATTCAACGTGATATTGAAATGAAACACCTCTCTCTCTCTCTCTCTCTCTCTCTCTCTCTCTCTCTCTCTCTCTCTCTCTCTCTCTCTCTCTCTCTCTCTCTCTCTCTCTCTCTCTCTCTCTCTCTCACTCAGTGACAAAGCAGAGGTTGTGTGTTGAGGAGTATTGGAACAGAGAGGCGTGACGATGCATAGAGAGAGAGAGAGAGAGAGAGAGAGAGTATGTGTATTAGTATATCACACCCTCCCTCTTAAGGATACAGAGAGGGGGGAGGTGGAGAGAAAGGGGGTAAGGAGAGAGTTATGGAAAGAAGGGTAGGGAGGGAAATGCGACTGAGGGGAGATGGAGGAGGAAGAGGAGGAGGAGGAGAGGGTGTTTGGTGAGTGGCAAATGGTGATAAGGAAGCAAGTTACCAAATAATGGACGAGGAGGAGGAGGAGGAGGAGGAGGAGATGGAGGAAGAGAGGAGGAGGGAAGAGTAAGAGGAGGAGGAGGAAGAATTGTTTTAGAGCACGGGAAGGTATAGAAACGTAAAGAGGAGGAGGAGGAGGAGGAGGAGGAGGAAAAGTAAGAACAGAAAATACAGAATAAGTAGAAGATAAAGAGAATAATAATAAAGATGAAAAGAACATAGAAAATTGATAAAGGGAAACAATGATGGAAAAATGAAATATAGATGGAAAAAAATTGAAAACAGGTGAAAAATTACAGGTGATAATTAACCTTACCTGTATAAACACTGCACAGGTGACACTCATTAGCTCACACAGGTGCACACATCACACGCCTGAGGAGATGACACGGTGGATGGGACGAGTGAGGGTATGTGGATAGGTTATGAAGCTAAATGGATGAGAGATGAGTGAGGAAGTGGATTGTGGGTACCTGTGGATGATTTGTGAAGTGTCTAGTGGATGAGTGAAGGTGGCGAGGTGGACTGCGAGATGTGGATGCTGGATGAAGTACCTGTAGAGTGGATAAAGAATGGATAAGGCATTATGGAGAGACCAAGTGGATGAAAGCGTAAATTGAGGTGGATAACTAATGAAATATTGGATAACGTGACAGAATGTGGATGGAAGTGTTATGAAGAATGGGTGAAATAGGTGGATTTTAAGGCTCAGCACAGTGGAATAGGTATAGGAAGATGGATATGATGTGGATAAAAAAAACTTCGACTATGAGTGGATAAATAAAAAAAAAATAGGAGATGGAAAACTAAATGTGGATAGGAAGTGGATGAGAGAGAGGTGGAAGAAGCAAGAATAAAGAAAAAGAAGAAGGAAAGAGAAGGTGGAGGGTGAGAAGCTGTGAGTCTGAGAGAGAGAGAGAGAGAGAGGGGGGGACGCCTGGCTGAAGTAATAGGGTGGTGGGTGAGATATGCCCTGAAAAGCTGGCAGACTTGCGCTCGCCTGCACCATCCTTCCTTCCTCCTCCTCCTCCTCCTCCTCCTCCTCCTCCTCCTCCTCCTCCTCCTCCTCCTTCTTCTAGCCACCCACACTAAGATCCCGTTATTTAGCCATTTTCTATGTTTGTTTTAGTTCCCCTCGTTCCGTTCCAGGTAAAGAAAATGGGAAATATAATGACGCTACTGTTCCGTAACTTAAAGTATTTCCCTTTTTCTCTTTCCCGAATGGTCCCTGGTCGAAGAAAACGAGGGTATTGATTCTATTTCTTTCGTTTTCTTCTTGTTCATTCCGTCTTCGTGTCTCTCTCTCTCTCTCTCTCTCTCTCTCTCTCTCTCTCTCTCTCTCTCTCTCTCTCTCTCTCTCTCTCTCTCTCTCTCTGACTCTTTATTTTCGTGTTATTTCTTATTTTCCTTATTTTCTTTGTCTTTCGTTCTTCTTTTCCTATTTTTTCCACACTTTTCTCGTCCTTCCTGTCTTTTATTTATTTCCTCCCTTCCATTTTACCTCCTAGTCTAATAACTCTTTCTTTTCTATCCTTCGTTTCTCTCCATTTCTTTACGGGAAGGGAGAGAGAGAGAGACTAATTGAGAGAGAGAGAGAGAGAGAGAGAGAGAGAGAGAGAGCACCATTGAAACCATCTACTTTTTGATTCTTAAGTCTTGATTGTCGTCTGCCTCTGATTGGGTGAGAGAGAGAGAGAGAGAGACGGTCAGACCAACAGAAAAAAAAAAGAAAAACGCTTGGCAAGATGGAAAGGAGTGAAGGAGAAAGAGAGAGGGACACACACCTTACCTTGAGGAACGCCACCACACAACACACTCTCAATATAACTAAATGCTGCCTTGATGAGCTTCCCCCGCCCTCACCCTGCCCCTTCACCCTCCCCCCGACCCCCAGTGCACCCTTAGAGCCCCTGGGAGTAAGGGTGAGAGTGCGGGAGAGCGAGGGAGAGCGGGTTGTATCAAAGACTTGTAAGGCTTTTGAAAATTACTCTCCATTGATTGTAAAAGGCGACTGACCTTTCTGGCGTCCACATCCCCAGCAGGAGGTGTGATGGAGGGGTGGAGGGAAGGTGGAGGGACTGATGGAGGAGCTGGAGGGAAAGATTCGAGTGATGTTTAATCTCTCCTTGGTATTCAGTGCTTCATTTTTTTTTTCTCTCTCTCTTGGTTAGTTTGTTCGTTCTCTCTCTCTCTCTCTCTCTCTCTCTCTCTCTCTCTCTCTCTCTCTCTCTCTCTCTCTCTCTCTCTCTCTCTCTCTCTCTCTCTCTCTCTCCTCACTCCTCCTCCTCCTCCTCCTCCTCCTCCTCCTCCTCCTCCTCCTCCTCCTCCTCCTCCTCCTCCTCCTCCTCCTCCTGGTCAGCGAGGAAGTGATGACAAGATGTGATGATAACAACAACTTTCATTCCTGACATTTTGCTCCTCCTCCTCCTCCTCCTCCTCCTCCTCCTGGGAAATGGGCGCCCTTTTCTCGCCTCCTTATGATGAAGGAAATGGCCGCCCCTCCTCCTCCTCCTCCTCCTCCTCCTCCTCCTCCTCCTCCTTACCCTAATCCCTACACGCGTTGCAAGAGAAACCTTTTATCACACGTATTTTGGCTTGTTCTTCCTCCTCTTTCTCTTTTTCCTTCTCTTTTTTCTTCTTCCTCTTCTTTCTAGTTCTCTTCCTTTTTATCTTCAGCTTTTCCACATCCTTTCTTCTTTTCTTTTTTTTCTTTTCTTCATCATCATCTTCTTCTTCTTCTTCTTCTTCTTCTTCTTCTTCTTTTTCTTCTTCTACTTCCTATTACTCATTTTCTCCTCTCCACCTCCTCTTCTTTCTCTTCATATTTTTCTTATTCTTCTCTTTCCTCCTTCTCCTTTTCTTCTTCCTCTCCCTCTTCCTCTTCCTCATTCTCTTCTAGGTTTGTCCTCTTCCACTGATCTTCCTCGAATTAGTCTCTCTCTCTCTCTCTCTCTCTCTCTCTCTCTCTCTCTCTCTCTCTCTCTCTCTCTCTCTCTCTCTCTCTCTCTCTCTCTCTCTCTCTCTCTCGTCTCCTGTATCCCTCCTTTCTCTTCTATTCTCTTTCCTTTACCTCTTACCTCACAATAGCGACTGGAGGAAGAGGAGGAGAGGAGGAAGAAGAAGAGGAAGAGGAAGGAGAGAAGAAAGAGGAAGAGGAAGAGGAAGCAACATCTCAGATAATTAAAATATGTGTGAATTGAGAGAAAACCGCCTCGCTTTGGGATTAATACAACATGCAACTCAATTTCAAAGATCCATTAATCCGGCAAGCTTCCAGAGGCGTAATGAGGAAACCCATCTGGAGGGATTACCGGGAGGGATTTCTTTCCTGGGAGAGAGAGAGAGAGAGAGAGAGAGAGGGGGGGGTGGTGTTATGAGGGGGAAATGTTAAGATGCGTATAGTTTGGTTGTGTTAGGAAGGTTTGTGTCGTGTGTGTGTGTGTGTGTGTGTCTCTCTCTCTCTCTCTCTCTCTCTCTCTCTCTCTCTCTCTCTCTCTCTCTCTCTCTCTCTCTCTCTCTCTCTCTCTCTTGATCCCCGCCTCCGCTTGTTATGGTGTTGTTCTCTCTCTCTCTCTCTCTCTCTCTCTCTCTCTCTCTCTCTCTCTCTCTCTCTCTCTCTCTCTCTCTAGTAAGTAATAAACGAATAAAGAAAAAAATGGGAAAATGAAGACAAACCGGAGATATGAAGGAAAAGTGGAGAATACAAGTGGAGGAGGTGGAGGAAGAAGAAGAGGAGGAGGAGGAGGAGGAGGCTGGTGATGGAACTGAGAGGACGTGGTGATCCTGGGTTTAGTGTAATGGCGGCGTGGTGAGTGTTCTGTGTATGTGTGTGTGTGTGTGTGTGTGTGTGTGTGTGTGTGTGTGTGTGTGTGTGTGTGTTCCTTCGCAGTGCTATTCTGAAATGGAACTGTTTGTGCTTCCTCCTCCTCCTCCTCCTCCTCCTCCTCCTCCTCCTCCTCCTCCTCCAAATTATAATATTGATAATAATGATAATAACAATAATAAAAAATAATAATTGATATATGTGCATAGAAAAATTGAGAGAGAGAGAGAGAGGTATTAAGCCTATTCTTTCTCTTTGGTACATTATATCTCTCTCTCTCTCTCTCTCTCTCTCTCTCTCTCTCTCTCTCTCTCTCTCTCTCTCTCTCTCTCTCTCTCTCTTCTCTCTCTCTTCAAGTTGGTGGAACAAATGGAACACTCCCACGCCTCTCTCTCTCTCTCTCTCTCTCTCTCTCTCTCTCTCTCTCTCTCTCTCTCTCTCTCTCTCTCTCTCTCTCTCTCTCTCTCTCTCTCTCTCTCTCTCTCTCTCTCTCTGTACACATAAAGGGATACGTGTAAGAGAGAGGGAGAGGAGAGAAAGGGGATAAAGGAGGAAAGGAGGAGGGAGAGTGGGAGAGTGGGAGGGGAGGGAGAGTGGGAGGGAGGGAGAGATCTTTTCCTTTGTCGCATTTCTTTGTGAGAGGTAACTGTGTGTGTGTGTGTGTGTGTGTGTGTGTGTGTGTGTGTGTTATTGTTGTTGTTATTTGCTTCAAGATGGTTATATATAAGAACCAGAGAGAGAGAGAGAAAAAAAAAATACATACACACACACACACACATACATACATACATACATACACACTGGCGCCTGTATAAACATTAGCACGTGGCCTTCTAGCTTAGTATCAGTCAGTCACTCAGTCAGGTGGGATATTCAAGCTATTTTTGCCCTAAGTGACTGTTAACTTAAGTGTCAATTTCCCACGGCCCGCTGGAGTGCATCGGCTCGCTCACACGTACATACAGACACACACTCAGTTTATTTATTTATTTATTTTTTCTAATTGCGTGTGATTGTTATGCACGTCTTTTATTTTTTCAGTTTTTATTTATTTTTTGTTTTTGTTTTTTCGTTTGTCTTTCTTTTATTTATTTGAGAGAGAGAGAGAGAGAGAGAGAGAGAGAGAGATTGAATTCAAAACGGCAGTGAAAACAGAAAAATAGAGACATAAAGATGAAGAGATAAAAACAAACACACGAGAGAGAGAGAGAGAGAGAGAGAGAGAGAGAGAGAGAGAGAGAGAGAGAGAGAGCTAACAGGGAGTGTCATAAATGCATTACAATATTGGTTGGCTGCGGGATGACGTGGCTTGATGGATGAGAGAGAGAGAGAGAGAGAGAGAGAGAGAGAGAGAGAGAGAGAGAGAGAGAGACCTTGTGTGGTGGCAGGTGGCGGTGTTGTAGGCAAGAGAGTGCTAGAAGATAGTGCCTTATACTGAACGAGAGAGAGAGAGAGAGAGAGAGAGAGAGAGAGAGAGAGAGAGAGTTCAGGGTGCTAAAGAGTGGTGAGTGCTGGAAGACTGATAAAAAGTGCTATCCTTGAAGCAAATCCTGAAAAGTATTGAGTGCTTAATAAAAAAAAGACACTTGACTTAAACTTGCAGGTGTAGAGAGTCATCCAACACACAATGACGAGTACTTCAAGGTGTAAACAGGTGTAAAAACCCTTCACTAATACCCTAACACCACTTCATCTCTTCAGTACCAGGACGCGTTTCATATCCATTCTGGTTAATATTTTGGCGATTCTGTACAGCTTCAGAAACAAATGTTGGGATTAGAATAGTGAAGACTGTGGCTATTAATATTTTGACCTCCAGACCTTTCCTAATGCAAATAAAATCGTCTAACCATACCCAAAAAAATCAAGGTAAACGTGTCTCAGTACTGAAGGGGTTAAAAGCACCTCTTGATAGCGTGTAGGTCTGAGGTGAAACTGGGAGGCGGGAGGGAATGTAGTAGCAGCACGACCCATATCGATTAGTGTTAGAGGCCAGGGTGTGCAGGGCTGGTGTGGGGGTGTAAATAAGGGTGTAGGGAAGAGCTTTTACCCACGAGGTGTAGCTGCCGAGGGTGTAATAGAACAGGAAAGGGCTTAGTTAGAGCGTAAAAGTATAGTGTGTTGTAAGCAAGAGATTCAGCCTATGTGGAAATGAGTTTAGAAGAAGCCAAGTATGTGTGAGTGTGAGTGAGTGAGTGCAGGAAGGAACTCAAAAAATCAATGTTTCTTTCGCGAAATTGAGTTGCGTCTATGTGAAAAAAAGCTATCCAGATCTCAGTGAAGGTTTTGCTGGCCACTCTAAAGGAAAAGCATGCAAGGAAACCAATTGGAAAAGCAGAAATAGAGTTGAATTGACGCTCATCCCAACCACTACTCTGTTTTGAAACCGCGCCGAGTGTTGTTGTCGTGTGAATTAAGGAAGGTAGACAGAGGGAACACGAATAAAAACAGGCGGTGGAGAGAACTGGATAAAAGGAGAGACAAAGAAGACATCGCTAAAACAGGTGGAAGAGAAAGTTGAATAAAAAGGACAGAGAAGGCGTAAATGAAAAAACAACAACAGTAAACAGAGGGAAAAGGAATGAAAACAGGCGATAGAGAGAAGTCAATGAAAGAAAAGACAGGAAACATCGCTAGAACAGGTGAAAGGGAAAAATTGATAAAAGGAAGGACAAAAAGCGTAGATGAAAAAGGTAGAAGTGTGAATTAAGGAAGGAAGGCAGAGGGAAAGCGAATAAAAAACAGGGAGTAGAGAGAAGTGAATGAAAGGAAGGACATAAACAACATAGATAAAACAGGGAGAAGAGTGAAGGAAGGAAGAAGATAGGAAGAACTAAGAAAGGTGATAGAGAGGATGAAGGAAAAGATGGAAATGTTAAAAAAGGAAGGAGAAAGAGAAACACTAAAAACAGGTGGAAGAGAGGATGGAATAAAAGAAAGGACATGGAAAAGATGGATGAAAAAAGGAGAAGAGGAACAGGTGGAGTTGTGAATAAAGAACAAAAAAGGAAAAATGGGTATAGACAGAAATAAAGAGAGGACACAGGAGGAAAGGTGGATAGAACAGGTGGAGGAGGTGGAGGTGGAGGTGGAGGTGTGGCCAGCAGGTGAAGTATGGGAGTGTGTTCTAAGGTACATCATCACCAGTATTGATTATTGGAAGTGTTCACCATCCCGAGGCCGCTCCACCACCACCACCACCACCACCACCACTATCTCCACCACCATCATTGCCACCACCACGGGCTTCCTTTTCCTCCCATTTTCCTCCTTTTTCCCCTTCCAGCACTTCACTCGTAACCAATCTCTCTCTCTCTCTCTCTCTCTCTCTCTCTCTCTCTCTCTCTCTCTCTCTCTCTCTCTCTCTCTCTCTCTCTCTCTCTCTCTCTCTCTCTCTCTCTCTCTCTCTCTCTCTGTCGTAACGAGGCTTATGGGAAATGTTATACGAGGAAATAGAATATACTGGGTGCGTGAGAGAGAGAGAGAGAGAGAGAGAGAGAGAGAGACTAACAGTGCAGTGTAATTTCTCATGATAAGACTAAAACCAAGATGGTGAAATGGACCTATAACCTCTCTCTCTCTCTCTCTCTCTCTCTCTCTCTCTCTCTCTCTCTCTCTCTCTCTCTCTCTCTCTCTCTCTCTCTCTCTCTCTCTCTCTCTTTAATGTAGTGTTACGATTATCAACAGGTAAATTTATGTAAGTCGCCCATTTGTTGCGGTCTCTCTCTCTCTCTCTCTCTCTCTCTCTCTCTCTCTCTCTCTCTCTCTCTCTCTCTCTCTCTCTCTCTCTCTCTCTCTCTCTCTCTCTCTCTCTCTCTCTCTCTCTCTCTCTCTCTCTCTCTCTCTCTCTCTCTCTCACACACACACACACACACACACACACACACACACACACACACACACACACACACACACACTGACTATTGACTGTACTTTCTCTTTATTTACTCACGTACTCATCATCTCCCAGTTCATTGTATTATGTATTTGTTCTTTGACTTACTTAAATATTGACTTTCTCTCTCTCTCTCTCTCTCTCTCTCTCTCTCTCTCTCTCTCTCTCTCTCTCTCTCTCTCTCTCTCTCTCATATTCATTCATTCACTAACTCACCCACCCACCCACCCACCCACCCACAATTTTGTTATCTGGATTAACCTAATTCTTAATAAATGCCATCTCCCCTCCTCCTCCCTCCCTCCCTCCCTCCCTCCCTCCCATTCACATATAAACAACCCAACGACACAAGCTCCCTAAAATTGCAATAACCTCACTCATTCACTCACTCACTCACTCACTCACTCACTCACTCACTCACATTTTATAACCTAACCCAACCTAACCTTCATAAATAACTTCCTTCCTTCCCTCCATCCCATCCTCTCTCCCTCACTCACTCACTCACTCACTCACTCACTCACTCACTCACTCACTCAACACTTTATAACCTAACCTTACCTTACCTTAATAATGCCTTTCCTCCCTCTCTTACCTTCCTTCTCTTTTTCCCTCACTCACTCCCTCACTCACCCAGCGCTCTCTCTCCCCCATGGCAGGCTTGTAATGAGTTCACCACCCACGTCATGAACCTGCTGAGGGAACAGTCGCGCACCAGGCCCATCACACCCAAGGAGATCGAGCGCATGGTACAGATCATTCACAAGAAGTTCTCCTCGATACAAATGCAGCTGAAGCAGTCCACCTGTGAAGCGGTCATGATTCTTCGTTCTCGCTTCCTCGACGCCCGGTAAGTGGTGCATGGAGGGGTCTCTACAGGGGTCTGTTTGGAATATATATATTTTTTATTTATCTATATATTTACTTGTGTTTGTTTATTTATCTCATTTGTGTGTGTGTGTGTGTGTTTTTTTTTTTTTTTTTTTTTTTTAGGGGTCTGTTTGGAATTTTTTTTTTTTTGTGTGTGTGTGTGTCTGGTTTATTTATGACTTTTTTCTTTGTTTTTTATTGTTTTATGTCTGTTTTTTCTTTTTTCTTTTTTTTTTTTTTTTTGTCTATTTTTTGTCTTTTGTAAGTTTCAGTTCATTGTTTTTTTTTATTTTCATGTTTTTTTCTGTTTGTTTATCTTGCTTTCTTTATTGTTTTCTCCTTTTTTTTTTATTTATTCCTAATTTTTCTCGTCCTTTTTGTTAATTTTTGTTGTTTTTTCAATATCTTTTGCTCTCTCTCTCTCTCTCTCTCTCTCTCTCTCTCTCTCTCTCTCTCTCTCTCTCTCTCTCTCTCTCTCTCTCTCTCTTTCTCTTTCGATACCTTTTACCTTCCTTTCGATACCTTTTACCTCCACATCTTCGTGTCTTTTTCCTCCTCCTCCTCCTCCTCCTCCTCCTCCTCCTCTTACTCCGTTTGTTCCTTATAAATATTTCCGGTTTATGCTTCTGTCTTTTTTTATTCTTCCTCCTCTTCTTCAAGTTTTCATATTTTACATCCTTCCTTTCTTCCTTCCTTCCTTCCTTCCTTCCTTCCTTCCTTCCTTTCTTTTCTTTCTATTATTTTTATTATTTTCTTTTTTATGTATGTATGTATAGGTATCCATTAAGGAGTAAGTGTTGTGGTGGTGTATTATGCATTTTCTACATTATACAGGGTTCATATACATACATACATACATATAGACATACATGTTTGTTTGTTTTTCTTCCAGTATGAATAAGATGCGTGTATTCTCTCTCTCTCTCTCTCTCTCTCTCTCTCTCTCTCTCTCTCTCTCTCTCTCTCTCTCTCTCGTATTGATTTATTGATTTATTTATTATTTTATGTGTTTGTTTGTTTGTTTGTTTGTTTGCAAGCACTCTCGTTAATTCGCTCAGATTATTTTTTTCTTTCATTCACGTCAATATTATTATTATTTTTTTTTTTTTTTTTTTATTCTGCCAATTTTTCTTTTTCATTTTTTCTATTTCACTTATTTTTATTTCTATTTTCACGGACTGTTTTCGGCGGCAGCAATTTATTATTATCTTTACGTCTCTCTCTCTCTCTCTCTCTCTCTCTCTCTCTCTCTCTCTCTCTCTCTCTCTCTCTCTCTCTCTCTCTCTCTCTCTCTCTCTCTCTCTCTCTCTCTCTCTCTCTCTCTCTCTCTTTTACGTCTATTTTACCTCGCCTTTATTTCATCCCTATATCCACACACCTGTCTGTCTTCCCCTTCCCCTTCCACCCCTCCCCCCTGTCACACCTGTTGGCACCTCCATCCCCCCCCTTTCTCTTCCTTTCTCTACCTTCCCTTACCTTCCCCTTCCTTCCACCATTCCGTTTCCACATACCACATCTCTCCTCCTCCTCCTCCTCCTCCTCCTCCACACACCTGTTCTCCTCCATCATCTTTGCTTCTTGCTCCTCCACACCTGTCCACTTTTAACACACACACACACACACACACACACACACACACACACACACACACACACACACACACACACACACACCTTTTTTGGTTTATATTTTTTTTCATTCCATCTCTCTCTCTCTCTCTCTCTCTCTCTCTCTCTCTCTCTCTCTCTCTCTCTCTCTCTCTCTCTCTCTCTCTCTCTCTCTCTCTCTCTCTCTCTCTCTCTCTCTCTTTCTTGTATGAATGCAAAAATATTAAGAGAAGATGGATAAGGGAAGAGAGAGAGAGAGAGAGAGAGAGAGAGAGAGAGAAAGGTGCAATAAACAAACCAGTGTGGACATAGAGAAGAAGAGGAGGAGGAGGAGGAGGAAGGGAGCTGGAGGTGTAGAGGCAAGAGAGAGAGAGAGAGAGAGAGAGAGAGAGGGGGAGGGGTAGTGGGAGGGGTAGGTAGGTGGGTTGGCTGCGAGTCACTCAGTTTTATTACCCATTCTACTACCGCTAAGAGAGAGCTGAGGGCCACTACGCCGCCTCTGACACCCCTTTTGACCGCCACTGCCAATGCTTAGTGCCTCTTAACCCCTCCCCCCTCTCCCTCTCTCTCTCTCTTTCCTCTCTCTTACTCGCCAAGCTCTCTCTTTCTCATTCTCTCTCCCGCTCGTAAAGTAAAGGATGTCTGAATACTGTTTGTTATAGCTTATGTGGGATATAGGATAGTTCTCTCTCTCTCTCTCTCTCTCTCTCTCTCTCTCTCTCTCTCTCTCTCTCTCTCTCTCTCTCTCTCTCTCTCTCTCTCTCTCTCTCTCTCGTTTTTTCTACTGTTTCTTGTTCAGTTTTCTTGTTCTTCATCTTCTCTTCCTTCTCCTCTTTCTCTTCTCCTCCTCCTCCTCCTCCTCCTCCTCCTCCTCCTCCTCCTCCTCCTCCTCCTCCTCCTCCTCCTCCTCTACTCACCCCTCTCCTTTCATCTCATCAATATTCACCTGTCTGTTCTCTCTACTTCCTTTCATTAGTCACACCTTAAGCTCCCTTCGTCAGGTGAGCGACAGGTGTACTAATAAGCTAATTGGGCCCTTAAGGTAGTAATAATTAGGAGTTTAGGGCAGGTAGGGAGCGATCTATAGGTCATTTATTTATTTATTATTATTGTTATTATTATTTATTTTTTCCTATCCTTTGTCTTCCCTACTTATTGATCTTTGTCTTTTGTGTTCTCATTAGTTTCTGGTTAGTGGGTCAGTGGAAAGAGGGAGAGAGAGAGAGAGAGAGAGAGAGAGAGAGAGGAGAGGAGAGGGAGACGAATGGTATAATAGGTACAATTAGAAAATAAATATAATGATGAAGGGATTGTAAAGAAAAAAGAGAGTGAATGGGAGGATAGTAAGAGAGAGAGAGAGAGAGAGAGAGAGAGAGAGAGAGAGAGAGAGAGAGAGAGAGAGAGTGGAAGAATGCAAAGGAAGGAAGGAAGAGGAAGAAATGGAGGAATAACAAAAATCTGGAGGAAACTGTATACATAGATGAAAGAAAGCAATACAGAACAGGAGAGAGAGAGAGAGAGAGAGAGAGAGAGAGAGAGAGAGAGAGAGAGAGAGAGTAAAAAATAGAACAATACAAAAATAAACACAAAATACAAACGAAATGAAGCGACTCATTGAAAAGAAAAAGAAAACGGGTACCAGAGAGAGAGAGAGAGAGAGAGAATGTATTGTGCCTTCTTTTACGAGTGTGTCCGGCATCTTTACTACCCATAATCCTCCTGTACAGCCTCCTCCGCCACCTTATAAAAGCCGCCCCCTGTAGATACCACTCCTACCCCCCACATTCCCCTAACACGCCCCCCACGCCCTCCCCACGCCCCGCCACGCCTCCGCAGTTACACCCACCCCTTCTTCGGACACTAAGCCAAGGAGGTCATCTCAGAAGCGTCTGTTACGTATTCCAAGTACGCTTTTGTGTGTTTTAATGGGTGGTTTTAGAGTTTTAGGGTCTTTTGGGTGTTTTTAGGGAGTTTCTAGGGTCCTTTGGGTGTTTTTGGGGTGTTGTGGGACGTTTAGGGTGTTTTTCTGGCTTAGGGTATTTTTAAGGTGTTTTCTTTCTCCAGGAATGTTTTAGGGTGTTTTCTAGGTTAGAATGTGTTTTTAGGGTGTTTTAGGGTTAGGATGTGTTTTTAGGGTGTTTTTCTAGGTTAGGATGCGTCTTTAGGGTGTTTTGGGGGTTTGAACGTGTTTTGGAGTATTCTTCTCGGTTAGGGTAAGTTTTTAGGGTCTTTTTATTGTTTAGGATGTGTTTTTAGGGTGCCTTCCTTGTTTACGATGAATTTTTAGGGTGTTTTTGGGGTTCGAATGTGTTTTTGGGTGTTCAGGGTGAGGTATGTTTTTAGAGTGTTTTTTTCTGAATTAGAATGTGTTTTTAAAGTTTTTGTGATTTAGGATGTTGTTAGGGTGTGTTTGGTAGTCAGGATATGTGTTTTGAGTGTTTTTTTTTCCTAGGGATGTTTTTAGGGTGTTTTTCGGTGTTAGGGCAAGTTTTCAGGGTTTTTGCCTTAGTTTATGTTTTTAGGGTATATTAATTCTCTAGGGATGTTTTTAGGATGCATTTTCTTGTGTTTAGGATCTGTATTTGATTATTTATGATGGTATTTTGCTGGGAATTGGCATTTTTAGGGTGGAGAGGGTCTGTTTGTGGTTCATTTGGGCGTATTAGTCTTTCTTTGGATTTTTTAAGTATTTCACGGTGTTTGAAATATACGTCTCTATTTTTTTTTTTTTTTTTAAGGGAATTTTGAGATAGGGTCCTGTTTGGGTGTTTTTTTTAAGGCTTTCAAGGATGTTTTAGATATATTTATGTTTTCAGGGATTTTTAAGTTGCATTGGGGTTTTGCGAGTTTTTGTATATTTTGGGATCTTTCTCAGGTCTTCTAGGGAATTTTTGAGTAATTTTCAGGTCTACTAAAGGGTTTTTGGACAAGTAACTTTTTTCAGGGGTGTTTTAGGGAAATTTTGGATATTTTCAGGCCTACCACGGAATATTTGGACAATTTAGGTTTTTTTCCATGTCTTAGGGAATTCTAGGATATTTTTCAGGTACGCCAGGGAATTTTTTGATAATTTGAGGTTGTTTTAGGTCTTTTTGGGGAATTTTGGGATCTTTTTCAAGTCTGCTAGGGAGTTTTGAGACAATTTAGGGTTAATTTAAAAGTTAAGGAATTTTGGGGTAATTTTCCATCCTTCTGTGGTCTGATTTTTAGGTAGACGTGTGTGAAGGTCTTTTTGGGGTCTAATTCCCGTGGCGTTGATTACAGGGCGAGGTCTGTGGTCTAGTGGCAATTTGGGCTGAATGAGTGAGAAGGGAGAGGGAGAGGGAGAGTGTGTGATTGAGAGGAGTCAATGAGTGTCTACTATTTTATCCTCTGGTGGTTGTCAGTGCGAGATGAGACTCTGATTCATGGCCTCTCCCTCTCTCCCCCTCCCTCATCCTCTCCCTCCTCTTTCTCTCCCTCTCCCTCTCCCTTTCTCTCTCTCCATCTGCTAATTTCGTCTACGACCTCCTTTATCTCTCTCTCTCTCTCTCTCTCTCTCTCTCTCTCTCTCTCTCTCTCTCTCTCTCTCTCTCTCTCTCTCTCTCTCTCTCTCTCTCTCTCTCTAGCATTATTTCTTATTGCTTTATAATTTCTGAAAAGCATATATTAAATAACGTTCGGCATTTTTTACTCACCTTTTTCTTTCGTGTTGTCAATTCATACTGGAAGAAACACACACACACACACACACACACACACACACACACACACACACACACACACACACACACACACACACAAACACAAACACTCACAGGGTAAGTATTTTTTTTTTCTTAATTTTTACCTGTCCATCAAAGCTCTCAGCGCCACCAAGACTCACCTGTGTCCGTGTTACCTGTGCTATCTGTGACGCTCGTGACCTAAGCTGCCAAGGGAATCAAGATTGTGAATTGTTACATGTGCTGAGTGGGTTGAAATTAAAGAATAGGAAATATTTGTTCACCTTTAGTAGTTAATGAGAGAACATATCCCCAAGTTCATGTCAGAATCTCTAAAGTTTAAGTAGTCTCTCTATAGTCATAATTCCCCATTTAGTCAGTAGAGTCAGTAGTTAATGGCTCAGGATTGATAGTTAAGACTTGATAGTTGAGTTAATGATGCGAGCCAGTCACAGGTGCTTTCATAAATACTCTGATTCAATTCATAAAGTTTAACCTTAATTATAAATACAAAATAAGTTCAATTTAAGACGGTATTTTAATTACTGTACACTACCTCTGGTCTTCAACACCTGGATGAGCTTCTTGTCACGTGTAGGGATGTCGCGCACAGGTGTCTGGGGCGCTGAGAGCTCTGACGGTGCACTGCGAGGCGGTCGCTGCATGGAGGGACAAGGAGGGGATAGGGCGGGCCGGCTGCTGCACGCCCCGCCCTGTCCCACCCTCCTGCAGCCCGCCCCGCCTCACCCGGCTCCTGGAACTTCCCTGGAGTAGTCGTGCCCGTGATGAAGTGTGACCTTGCCTCTTTACAGCAGTCTGGGCGGCACTCAGTCCACCGGGGCAGCCTGGCCAGGTAGTGTGGTCCTGATGTACACACAGTAAGTTCTTAACAGGTGAGGGCCTCGCTCCCCCCAGGTGGACTGAGCCCTTGCGCCCCCTTCCAGAGGTGCCGCAGCCCCTTCACATTGCTCTGTACCACTGTTATTTGCAGGAGACGCCGCCGAAATTTCAGCAAGCAGGCCTCTGAAATTCTGAATGAATATTTCTACTCCAACCTGTCAAACCCGTACCCCTCTGAGGAGGAGAAAGAGGCACTGGCTCGTCGGTGTGGCATTACAGTCAACCAGGTACATCACCTTCACCACCACCATCACCGGAGCCAGTGATGCCACCACCACCACCACCACCACCACTACCTCCACCACCTCCACCACTACCTTCACCACCGCTCTCTGCTGATTCCCTTCCCCTACCCCAGTACACATCACCACCAGTGCCCCTCATCACCATCACCTCCCCCTCCCCTCCCAGACTACCACCATCCTGACAACGAACTACCAACGTGTCCCAAGCAGCGCCACTCCCCGCTACCTGACTTACAGTGACGGGAGTTGTGGTTTTCACTTGTTCACCCCTAATTCTCGACTACTACCCTTGACTGGTGTGTGGGGGCGCGCGAGGGGAGGGGACGGCGGGGGGCGATGACCCCTTCATTTGTACTTTGCCAGTATTAGTACGCTCGTATCCCTCCCGCCCGTCCAGCGCCCCTCAGCCGCGCCCTCGGCACCCCAAGTCGTCACCCCCGTGCCTGGTAACACGTGTGCAGTCGTGACAGGATGAGGGCGTGGGTCTCCGACACGCTCGCATCGCCACGTGGGTCTGGAGGCGTGGCGGAGACTTCATGTTGACCTTGGGGACTTTCGGACCTGTGCTGGGTGTAGAGCTTCCTAGCAGACCCGCTTGCTGCCCACCACCCGCCGCGCAGCCCCGGCCTGCCAGGGCGGCGCGGCGGGCGGCGGGGGCGGGAGTAACGCTTTGGTGGACGGTGTTCGTTCCGCTTTTTGGTAGTTCGTTGTCACCTTCCCTTTAGCTTTTTTTATTTTTTATTTGGTCAAGGTGTTTTTTATGGCTGTTCTCTTTCAGGCGCAAAAGACGCAACTTTTCCAAACAAGCTACAGAGATTTTGAACGAGTACTTTTACTCTCACCTCAGTAACCCCTACCCTAGTGAAGAGGCCAAAGAGGAGTTGGCCCGGAAGTCCAATATAACAGTGGCTCAGGTAAAGAACGTAACGGTCTCGTTCACTTTCTTGCAGGAAACGAAGACGAAACTTTAGTAAACAAGCCGTTGAACTCCTGAATGATTACTTCTATACCCACTTGGCCAATCCCTATCCGAGCGAGGAAGCCAAGGAGGAACTGGCGAGAGTGTGCGACATCACGGTACAGCAGGTATGCAGCCGGGGCCCCGCGGCACCCGTGGGCGGCGCCGAGCTCTCTAAGTGAACCCTCCACCTTGCTACCCTCGCAGCGGCAGGAAGCAGCCCACGGGTGCCGACGAGGCCCCTCCCCAGCCGGCCGGGCGTTCCCCAGGCACGGCACAGTTCCCCATCACTGTCACCAGGCATAGTCATGCTCCAGTCTCAGTTGTGTCACCTTTGTACCCAGCTACGCAAAGTTCAAAGTTTTCTTTCTCATGTACCTCAATGTTTGCCTACCTAATGCACGCCGGCGAGTGTCGTGACCCTGGTCGTGTAGGTGCGGGCCGGGCCGGGGGGAGGCCGCCGCGGGGAACGAGAAGGCTGCTCCTTTTGCCTCTACCTGTCGAAAGGACAGTAAATATTTTACACCTGCTGTGTCGTGATGCCACGCCCGGGAAGAGGCGTGTCGCACACCACCTTCACTAATCCACTAACCCGCGGCACGCCTGGCCCGCGCCTGCCCCCGGGGCGCCCCACCGCCTTCACCCGCCGCCACGCCTCGGCCACGTGACCCCCGCGCCCCGCACGCCCTAAGAAGGCCCTGGTGGCTCGCAGTGTTGCAAGTGTGCGTGAGCGTGGAGGTGAGCGTGAGGGGCGTGGCGGCGGTGAGCGGTCGGCACTCCGACGGCGGCTGCTCCTGTGGCTCCTGTCCGTCCACCGTAGTGCACTGTCAGTGTCTCTCTGTGCCCACAGCGGCTCGCCTGTACTGCTGCACGCGGGCCACTCGGCCCGGCGTGACGGCCTCGCGCCGCTTCTCCACCACCACAGCGTCAGTCTGTGACCGCTTCTGCCACTTCGTTCTAATGACGATCGAGATCGCTTGTTTAGAGCTGCTGTTCAGCCAACCTTCTCTGTAACTGCGTGAGTCTCGACCTCTCTCGCCGCCTCTCAGACGGCACACTCACCCCGGTGTGGCCGCGGCCGCATATCTTGTCGCGCCACACCTCCCACTCGCCTCTGAATTAAAAAAAATGAATGATCAACAACACCCACAACAACAACAAATATGCTGTAAAAATCTCTGTAGGTTGGATACCCAGCCAGTCTGTCCTTCAGTGTCTTGGTCAGCTTGGCGCCTCTCCTGTAGCCTGCCTGCCTTGTCCTGGTCAGCCTGCCTGCCGCCTCTGCCTGTCCTGCTTGTGTGACCACTGACTGCCTGCGCCGCTCTACTCTGCAACCTGTCCCTCCCGCCCTTCCTGTCTCCCTTTCCTCCCTTCGCCCTTCCGTCAGCCTTGTGTAGTCCCTGATGCATGTCCCTAGCACGAGTACCGCTCACTGGCGCCCCTGACTAACCAATAACCTCACACCATTAACATACTACTACTCTACTGTACTGTGATGATACTGAATTGATATACTGTTATCCTATATATTACTATACATATACTAGATCTATACATGGCCACTGGTCCGGTATTAATGATGCATATATATATAATGAATGACAATAATAATAATAATGATAATAATAATAATAATGTTGCAGTAAGAGCTGGGGAAACTAAGGTGACAGGAAGAGCATGACTGTAGCCTAAGATTAATAATAGATAATAGAAATGACGTGAAAATGTGGAGGAGAAGGAGGAGGAAGAGGAGGAGAAGGAGAGGTGGAGCTGCCCAGACATGAATGACCCTCGTCTGCCCCTCCTTCAGGTCTCCAACTGGTTCGGCAATAAACGCATCAGATATAAGAAGAACATTGGCAAGGCTCAAGAGGAAGCTAATTTATACGCCGCTAAGAAGGCCGCTGGTAAGATGTTCCGCCTCACCTCAACTCACCTCACCTTACCTTACCTTACCTTACCTAACCTTGCCTAACCTTACCTTACCTTACCTTACCGTATCTAATCTAACTTTACCCAACCTCACCTCACCTTACCCTAATCTAATCTAACCTAACCTAACTCATAATTACTCAACCTAGCCTAGATTCACCCAACTCAACCTAACCTAACCTCAACCTTTAACCCAACTCAACCCAACCCAATCCACCCCAACTTAAATGTAACCTAACCTAACTTCAACATTCCTTAACCTAACTAAATTAACCCAATCCAATCCAACTTTTTTTTTTTATCCTTACCTAACCTAACCTAACCTGACCCAAAGCCCACCCAAGTGAACCTAACTTAACCTAGTTCAACCTAATTTAAGTGAACCTAACGTATTTTGATACATTTCAGGGTATATTAAGTATTCTACATTATTCTATTTATTTTTTTTTTCATTAGGATTCACTTATTTTTATTCCCATATCTTTAAATTCGATGTTATATGATCATTACTGCTCTCTCTCTCTCTCTCTCTCTCTCTCTCTCTCTCTCTCTCTCTCTCTCTCTCTCTCTCTCTCTCTCTCTCTCTCTCTCTCGTGCAGTATGTCTTAATTAGTATACTTTCTCTAATTTACGACTTCTGTTGCGCCTTCGTCAGCAGAGAGAGAGAGAGAGAGAGAGAGAGAGAGAGAGAGAGAGAGAGATGATGTTTGGAATGGGAGGGAGGAGACGAAAGAAGAGCGTTTAATTAAGGAGGAGGAGGAGGAGGAGGAGGATTTGAACAATGAGAAAGAGAGAAAGAGAATATAGATATGAACAATAACGCCCAAATTAAGAAAAGGAAAACCCGTGAATTTGGATAATTATGATGAGAAGGAGGAGGAGGAGGAGGAGGAGGAGGAAGAGAAGGAGGAAAAAGAAGAATATGAAGTGAGAGAGAACGGAGAATATATGAAAAGACGAAAATAAAAAGATAATGATAACGAAGAGAGGAGGAGGAGGAGGAGAAAGTAGCCAGAGATGAAGAGGAAGAGGAGGCATAAAATAAGAGGAAATAATATGAAAGTAACGAAAGGGAAGGAGATGAAGAAGATGGCAATAATGAAGGGAGAGAGAGAGAGAGAGAGAGAGAGAGAGAGAGAGAGAGAGAGAGAGAGAGAGAGGAATAAATATGACAAGAGAAAATATGAAAATGACGAAGAGGAAGATGGTAATTAAAGCGATGATAATGAAGAAGGGCGGAAGAAGGAGGAGGAGGAGGAGGAGGAAAAGAAAGACTTGAAGGAGGAAGAGGAGGAGAATGAAGAAGGAAAACAACAACAAAGAAGAAGAAGAAGAATTAGTTAGGTTCTTCACGTGTCTTATGAGAGAACGAAGGAGAGAGAGAGGAGGAGGAGGAGAAGGAGGAAGAAGAAGAAGACCAAGGAGGAGGAGGAGGAGGAAGCGACAAGTGCATTCAATGGCTAGAGGTCTACACACAGCCACTCCTGCAGTTATCGCCCCTAAGCACACATACCCTAGAGTCCACTTTACCCTGGCGACACACACTAAGGTCCTTTCTCCACCCTACGTTATTATGCTCCCCTAAATTAGCCCCCCGTGGAATTAAGCGCCCACACTCAAGGGGAGGTTTTCCGTCACCAGAGCCACCAACCTATAGGGAGGGCAAAGTCGATTTGTAGGGAAGATTAAGTTACCCTTTCATTGCTATATACGTTTTCTTTGATACGAATAACGGTTTGACACATTCCCTCGAATTTTTTTTTTTTTTTTTTTTTCTGTAGTGGAAATGTATTGGGAGAAACATGTCAATTTGTAGAGAAGATTAATAAGTTATTCCTTCACGTTCTCTCCAATGCGTATAACTATTAACCTAACCTAACTACTTTTTTTCATCGCATTCTTTTTCTTTTCATTTCTTTTCTTTTCTTTTCTTTTTATATATCTTGTAGTGTAAACGTATAGGGAAAGTCACGACGATCTGTAGGGAAGATCAAGTTATCTCTTCATTATCAAAAACGCTCTCTCTAATACGTATAACTTAAGACCAAGGCCAGGTTAGGTTCTCAAGGTAGGGCTCGCCAACCCCCAGAGATTCACAAGAACAGTTCCAGGGGTATTTAGATGGCTGGGCTAATAACATCCTTTGCAGTACCATTACATAATAGTGGCAGTCTCTAAATTAGCATTCTGTTCAATTTAGGCTACTGGTGTTTGCGGTGGATGGTCTTATAGTAATCATTCAGGAGTTATTAACGAGTAAAAAGATTGAGAACCCCATTTAGACGCTAGATTTGTTTATTTTTTTTTTTTTTCAGTAGTATGAAAAAAAAAAAAAAAAAAAGGGGGTCGGGAAATTTGAATGTATAGTTAATCGTTTTCTTCTTTCTGTATCGACACAAACAATTAATTTTCCCCCTTCAGTTTTGTGCAGATGTTCCTTAGTGAGTTAGTGTGGATGATTTAACAAAGGAAAGAGAGAGAGAGAGAGAGAGAGAGAGAGAGAGAGAGAGAGAGATTTTCTATGGCCAAGTAATGAGACAAGGGAACCAAGCGGCCATTTGGTGAAAGAGAGAGAGAGAGAGAGAGAGAGAGAGAGAGAGAGAGAGAGAGAGAGAGAAACATGATGAAATATTTAGGCGACTCCTGATGATTGACAGCTTGGGGGAGAGAGAGAGAGAGAGAGAGAGAGAGAGAGAGAGAGAGAGAGAGTCTCTCTCTCTCTCTCTCTCTCTCTCTCTCTCTCTCTCTCTCTCTCTCTCTCTCCTTGTGAGAGAAAGAGAAAACAGTAATAAACACTATCTTTTCTTTTTAATAGATTATGTACAAGCATCTCTCTCTCTCTCTCTCTCTCTCTCTCTCTCTCTCTCTCTCTCTCTCTCTCTCTCTCTCTCTCTCTCTCTCGGGGGGCGGGGCGGCGCGTGACGGGCGGGAGGCTGGGGCTGAATGGGGCTTGCAATGATTGACGTGAAGGGGGAGGGCTGGCGTGGCTCTCCCTCCTCTCCCCCTCCCCCCTCGCTGTGGCGGCTCCATTACTCCCCGCTGTGAGGCAGGCTGTGGCGCCCTTGATATCTTGTACTCGCGTCACGCCGCCCTCCTGCTCAATATAATGGCCGCTTAAAATGATCAGGTCTGGTGGCGGGGCGCTCTTGGTCTTGGTTTGCTAATGATTGCTTCTCTGTCCTCAAGTCTTTTTTTTTATTTTTTTATTTTTATTTATTTTTTATTGCTTCCCATATCGTCTTTTTTTCTTCTTTTTTTCCCTTCCCTTCTTCTTCTTCTTCTTCTTCTTCTTCTTCTTCTTCGTCTTCGTCTTCGTCTTCTTCTTTTAACATTTTTTTTTAATGATTGCTTCCATATCGTCCTTTTTTCTTTCTCTTTCTCGCGATGGAAAACTTACTCGGCTCTATTTTTTTTTCTTTTTTTTTTTTCTTATAATTCCGCCTCATCGATTTTTTTTTTTTTCCTTTTCTCGCGATGGAAAACTTACTCGGCCCCGGCTCGATCGTCTTTTTCCTTCCTTCTCTCTCTCTCTCTCTCTCTCTCTCTCTCTCTCTCTCTCTCTCTCTCTCTCGACAAACTTACCTCGCTTTATTATTTTCTCCCATTCCTTCATTATTTTTCATTAGCTTTCCTTTCACATCAAGACGCGATCTAACTAGACACACGAATTATTAGAGGCTTTGGGATCGCAGAAACAGGGTCGTGGATTGCATTATGACATTGACGTATCTTTAAGACTAGGTTGCGTTAGGTTTACATCCGTTCAGATCATTCATTTCACTGCTAATCTTTATTTTGAAGAGGTATCATTTTTAAGTTTTTTTTTTTTCATTATGATTTAATTTATTCACCATATTTCGCTTATTTAAGACTAGGTTGCGTTTGGTTTACATTCTTTCAGATTATTAATTTCACTGCTAATCGTTATTTTGAAAAGATATCATTTGTGAGTTATATATTTTTTTAATCGTAATTTAGTTTATTCACCTTCTTTTATTTATTTAAGATTAGGTTGTGTTAGGTTTACATTCGTTCTGATTATTAATTTCACTGCTAATCTTTATTTTGAAAAGGTATCATTTTTAAGTTGTTATTTTTTCATAGTGATTTACTTTATTCACCATTTTTTCATACCTCCTCGCGGTCACTATTCTGAACTCTTAATATTATGATCAGCAAAATTCACCTCCTTATTTTCTCTCGGTCACTTTATTCAGGACAAAATCGAAGAAAAATATAGCTGAGTCCATTTCCCTCCTATTGCTCTGTGTATCTCCTTCCCTCGTGAATATTTTCCCAATTATTTAGGTCAAGTTGTTCATCCCGCACTTAACTAATACAACTAATGGAGCTCAATTATCATATTATATTCCTCTCCGCCCTTCAGTCTTTCCTCCTCCTGCTGTACATCTTCTGACTTCATTTTCTCCTTCGTTCTCCTCACACACTTCAGCATCTCTCTTCCTTATCTCCTCCTCCAGCTCCTCTTTCATTGCTGGCTTTATTTGTTTGTGTGTATTCTTTATTTCCTTTATGTAGCTATTTTTGTTACTACATTTTTATTTAGTTTTCATTGCTTTTGTTTGTATTCTTCATTATTTCTTCTAACTAGGGATCGAGTTTTCAGTAATTTCCTGATCTGCAGACACAGTTTCATAATCAAATCAGTATCTTTTCTTTTATCTATGACGCTTTTATAGATTCACATATTCGTGATTAGAATATAGATGATGGAAAAAACTGGATTCTCAACAGATCATTAGTCTTATTATTGAGGGAAACACTAGATGAAGGAGTGCTAATGAGTGTTGTAACTTGTGGATCAAGAAATAAGCAGAGAAAAAATTAATGTTGTAACTTAATCAACTAAAAGATTCTCAGCAGATCCGTGGTGTGTTATTAAGGGAAAGACTAAAAGGAGTGCTTAGGAGAGTTGTACTTTATGTATTCAACTAAAAGAATATATTTATTTAGAAAAACACTAAATATAGCAGAAATGAGTCTTGTAACTTACTCAACTAAAGGATTATGAGCAGATGCATTAGATATCAATAGAAAGCACTAAAATATTCACAGTAAACTTAAGAAAAAACTATCTATTTATTATATACCAAAATAAGCTCGACTTTTAAAAGGAACAGGTGAACATTAGACACTAGACAGAGCACCAACAAGAGTCACCAGATACTACTGCTGGTGTGCCCAGGAGCTTCCTGCATCAGAGTCGGTGTGGCAGCAACAGGGATAGGCTAACATCCTCTCTTCCTTGTTCCAGCAGGAGCGTCGCCCTACAGCATGAGTGGCACCCCTGGACCTATGATGTCCCCCCAGCCCGGCGAGGACTCCATGGGCTACGGAATTGCAGGAATGAACGGTTCTGGATACTCAGGAGTAGGGGTGAGTTCTTGACAGCAGTTTGGTGGCCCAGTCCTAACACTGAGCACTATATTCTACACTGATACTGGCACCATTATAGTAACACTGGCACTGTCCTACACACCTACATTATCTCTCTCTCTCTCTCTCTCTCTCTCTCTCTCTCTCTCTCTCTCTCTCTCTCTCTCTCTCTCTCTCTCTCTCTCTCTCTCTCTCTCTCATTCCACACAAGCACACTAGCACTTTTCACACAGATACTTAGCACTTCCAGCACATAAGTTAGTTAGCCACCAGTCTTGGAAATGTTATGTTTTGTGTATCTTCCTCTGGCTGCCTCAACTGTCATGTCCAGAGCAAGAGAGGAGGAGAGAGAGAGAACAAAAGAAACTGATGTCGGTTTCATTTTGTCTGTCATTATTGCTGTGGTTTTGTTATGATTGTTCTGGTGTTTTGATACAAGTGTGGTGGTGTTGAGTGAGTTGGTATGATTAAGGTTTTTCATAAGATTTCCCTCAGTTTGGTGTGTTTCTGTGATTTAAGAATGTATTTATTTTATCCAGGAAGAAAAATCTGTAAGAAAATTTGATTGTTGATTGTAAGGACTAAGGTATTTTCATGATTGTGTATACCAAAGGAAAAGACTGTGTATTTGTTATTATATACTAAAATAAGGCCAGTTCTCAAGAGGAGCCTTATCTATAAAGAACATGGAATTTTCAAGAGGCTCATCATTGAAACCAAAGCCCGCATTCTGAAACACTTCACGCCACACCTTCACTATTTTCAAAGGGCTCTAGTTGAAGCGACACAGGTTTTTAAGGATGTTTTTTTTAATTCTAGTGACATATTAATAAGTTTTCTGCATTATCAACAGGAAAAATATTCTTTAGAAATCAGCTAATCGTCTGTATAGTCTTTGAAAATGGTGGCGATGAGAGAGAAGTGTTTCTGAATATGGCGCCAATAACTAACATTACCTCAAGGACACTGGCATTTTGCAGCTTACGTTCTTATTCCTTTGTAAACTCAAATGTACTCCAAACTCTACAATATTTGTCTCATTTGTCATGACCTCTAGTTTACTTCATATTTCAACATCTTTAGCACTCTGGCTCATATAAAGTGTTGAGATTCTGTCTTTTTCTTTTTTCTTTGTCAAGTACTGTATGTGTCTTCTGTAATTCTTATGAACACAGCAGTTAATATTAGAGTTTGGAGTGTGTTTGACTGGCAAGATGGTGAGTGGTGAGCAAGGCCAGGCAAGGTGGTGAGGCAGGGAGGAAGTGAAGGCACACTGGCTCATCACTTTTTCATCTCTTTGGTTCACATTTCAGTGTTTGTAATGTTTGATTTTGCTTTTGTTTAACTTCATTTTATTTCATCTAGATTTATTACTTTGTTTTCATCTTTCCTTACCAGATATTTTTCCAGTGTAATAATAACAATCTTTTAAGCTCAGTTGTACAAATGTGTAGAATTGACTGAAAAAGAATTTGGGAGTAGTTGATAATAAAGAAACTGTGTATGTATTATTATTGACAGTGATGATAATAGTTTTCTCTCTCTCTCTCTCTCTCTCTCTCTCTCTCTCTCTCTCTCTCTCTCTCTCTCTCTCTCTCTCTCTCTCTCTCTCTCTCTCTTCACAACTTGCACAACTCATGCTTCTAGTAATATCCAATATAATGTAAAGTTTGAGAAGGTTAGATCATAATGCATCACTTTCACTTCCTTCCTACATTAACTGTACCAAGTGTAAGTTGATGCCCCAGTGAAGAACACCTGTGGGATTTCTGGACCAGCTGTGCCTTCACTCACTGCTACGCCAACTTGTACACCACACCTGTCGACTCAGAACAGGTGTGGCCTCTGCTTACACAAAGGAATACAAAGGAAGTCTAAATTAACAGATCCTGAGGTCTTTATTAGGCTGTTTGGGCCACTATTCTATGCCACTAGGGGGAGAGAAGAGAGACAGGATAGTTCAGAATATGTATTTGTGTGATGTTAGAAAGTATCATTGAAACACTGATCTGGAGGCATGATAGATGAACTGAGAGGCTTATACTGGGGATCAAACTTCAGGCAGCCCCTTACAGCCTCAAGATAGGAAGAGCCTCCACTCAGAATAACAGCTCCTAAATGTCAAAACCAAAGTAGATTAAGGGAACGGTATTTTTCCAATCAAGATTCTGACTGCTGTGCCTCCCAAGGGTTCACAGAGACTGAACAAGTGTGTGCACAGGTGGGAGTGTAACCGCTGTGTTGACTGATAAAGTTTGTCTTTAAAATCACAATCAGATAACCAGTGGGAACAGACACAGTTCCACTCTGTCAGTCTCCTTGTTTTGTGCAGCCTTGCATGTCTTTGTTCCTCTTAAACACAGCTCCCTGGCCAGCTTGAGACTTGCCTTCATGCATCATTCACTTATTCTTCAGGCACATGTGGAACTACTAAATGCATTGAGTGCTGAGGTGAGGCCAACGTACAACTTGTCTCCTCACCGCACCACAAATGTCATTTCTCAACACTGGTTCCCAATTTTGTAAGATTGTTTAACAGTTAATTATTTCTTTATTGTTACATCAAGTAATGTATTTATAAGTGGCAGGTTATAACAGGACAACAGTGGCAGATCCAGGATCAAAATTTGGATGGGGGCTAACCTAAATTCCTTTACCCCTTGAGATTGGTGGTAAACCACTGTGAGCAAAGTGATCCTGATCAAATGGGGGCTCAGAGGGTGCTGTAAGCCCCCAAGAAATTTCTT
The DNA here is from genome assembly GCF_017591435.1 of Portunus trituberculatus. Taxonomy (NCBI): domain Eukaryota; kingdom Metazoa; phylum Arthropoda; class Malacostraca; order Decapoda; family Portunidae; genus Portunus; species Portunus trituberculatus. Next base: position 6,554,885 of record NC_059290.1, read on the forward strand.
GAAAACTTAGCAATCTTGAGGGCATTTAACTTTAAGCTTTATGCCATTATTTTTACATAACAATGTAATTTTTACATGATAATAAAAAAAATTTTTTGGGAGGCTTCAGCCCCCTCCCCCATCCTGGATCTGCCATTGCAAGACAAATGTTTGTATTGAGAATAAAGTGTCATGTTCTGTATTGGTGGACCAGGGGAGGTGAATGTGGTGTTTGACGGAAGCACATAGGATCACTGCCACTGTCAGGCTTTAGTAGTCACTCAAGTGGTGTGCCTATGACCTTTGTGTGTAATGATTACATTATTGTTACTAAACATTCTGTACCACTTCAAGAAAGGAAGAAATACTACAGTGATTCCAAAACTGCAGCATAAACTCCACAGACAGTGTCAGAGTCGTCACTTTGGTACATCAAGAATCATGACCATCACAGAGACATCATTTATCAGCTTGTGCCATGCTGTGATTGGCAGTAACACAGGCAGTATTTTTATGGAACACAGGAATTCATTTACTGGAGCCAAGGTGTGTGGCTCCATGGCAGCAGAAATCCCTCCCACAGTATCTAGTTGAGGCCAGTTGTGCTCTGAAGGCTGATACTTGGGACTCAAACCCATCTCCTCTTGGCTCTGGGGTGATTGCACCAGCCCAGCACCATTAGACAATGACACAGCAAGATATGGAATTGTGATTGCATTGTGTATCATCTTGTAGGTACAATCTTTATGATATTATATGTCATTGTTGTTTCATGTAGCATTGTGTAAAGTGTGATGGAGGAAATGTTACATGTACTGGGAGAATGTTGACAGCCACTTCATTGCTCAGAAAACATGCAGTTAGATACAATATATAAGCAATGTTTTATAGGAGTGTGTATGGAGTCATGGACTATTGTATTGGTTATATTTGTGAATTACCTTAAAGAATAGATTATAAGAACAGATATTATGTACAATGAGGTTTGAAACTGTGAAGAAGATTTACTGATTGAGATTATGAAGAATAGACAAGTATTCTTACATAGGGAGTGGTGGTGCTAGGGCTGGACTCTGTACAATGCAAATAGGTGGTGATTACTTTCCAGCAGAAGTTGTGGAGTGATATGAGAGATGTAGGGGACTGCATAGAGGAGATTTTTTGATGTAGGGACAGAAAGACAGAAGTGTTGATGTAGTGATGGAACAAGGGAGATTTTTTGACAAATAGATAAAGAGAGGTGTTATTGTAGGTATAAGATTGTTGATGTAGGACTGTATAAGGATAATTTGTTGATATAGAGACAGTTTAAGAGAGGTAAAGTAGCAACAGTGTAAGAGAGGCGCTGGTGTAGGGGCAGCATAAGACAGCATTGACGTGGGTGTTCCTCACCAGGGCATGGGCTACGACCTCCACCCAGAGTCACCTGATGTGTAGGCGGCTCAAACACTTCCGCCCACGCCCCGCCCGCCCTCCACCCACACCCAAAGTTAGTTGGTTGTATTTCGCAGCTGTGTCTGGCTGTGTGCTGCCCTTAGAATGTGCTTGACTACCCTGAGACCTTGAGTGTACTGTAGATAGTGGTTAGCTGTGAGGCAACAAACTGTGTACTTCTTTAGAAAGTGTATTTGAGAGTGTATTTCCCTGCACCCACTGGTAACCCGTGCACTGTTAGCTGTAGTGTGAGCCCTGTAATTTTGTGCTGTGTTGAGTGTGCTGCTGCAGTGTGTTGTGTGTGTCATGTGCAGCACTCAGTACAGAGGGACCCTGTGGGGTGGTAGTGTGTTGTACTACTTGTTTGTTTGTTTGTTTCCCTCCTGTAGTAATAGTTCCCATTGCATGTCTGTATGTCTGTTGCAGTACCATTTTTGTTTTCAGTGTCTTGTTATGTCTTGTTGTATTGTTTGTATACTGAAATTGTTTTGTTTTGTCTCCCTGCCCTGTGATGACTGCACCCTGAGAGTGGCATGTCATGCCACCCAGCATGTGTTGATGCATTGCACTGTTTACCTCAACTTGTCTGCTTAGTGATGTGTTTGTTTGTCTTAACCAACCTCATGACTGAGAAGTCACTACTAACTTAACCTGAAAGAACATTACTATAGAGTAGAGCAATAGTGCACGCTGTAGGACGAGTCAGTAAGTGTGTGGTGGCTTGTGGTGGTGCTGCAGCAAGGCCTCAGCACGCAGACAGCTGCTCACACTCTTGTATATGAGCTCTGCCACACCACACCTGCATTCACATTAACTGATATACAGTTTTTTATGTTCCAGCAGCAATAAGACACGTGGGCGGTTAGCGGGTTGTGGAGTCCTGGCCGGCGTGGTGGGGTGGCCTGGCCGGCCTCTAACTTCTCTTCCCGGATAGGCAGCGGCGGATCCCCAAGTGCCAGGCTGCCCCGCCCCGCCCCCACACTACCTCCCGCGGCCCACCACTCCCTCAGACACACAGTGCAGGCCGTGTAAATGCGGCTCACCGCCACAACTGGGCTGCATGTGGCTCTCCTTGGCCTGGCTTTGCCTTGGCACCCCAGCCACCCAGGCTGCCTGTGGGCCTCCCTGGCAGAAAGTGATCAGAGCTGCCAGCCCAGTGTGGTGGCAGCGGGCCGCCGCCGCCGCCGCCACGCGCCCTGCAGCCGCGTGGACCAGCGGTGCCGCCGAGTCCTAAGTATACGAGAGCCGGGGCGGGTAGCCTCAGCCACCCACAGCCGCTCCACACACCACACTGCCGCTGCCCTGGCCCACCCCTCGCCCACGGGTGACGCTCTCATGACCCATAGTGCTACGTCATTTTGATATCCACCTGCCCACTCGGATGCCGTGCCCCAGCTGCCTGTGGCCACTCTTCTGTGAGCACACTCAGCCACCTTCACCTTCGCGGCAGGATTATGATCTCTCTAGAGGGTCCAAGCCACTTTGGCTAATGGAAAGAGCTAGTGATGCGTTATTCTTGTCATATACTTTAAGAGGCAATGTATATATGAACGGATAAGAAATTCATTTGATAGCCAGTTGTGTGGTTGGCAGTATTGAATGTGTACAACAGAAGGTGGTGGCATGGGAGATGAGGTGGGTCCAGTGGGGGTGGACCCTCCCAGTACCAGGGAGTCCCAGAACCATGTATACGGTTGGTATGTGATAGTCACACTAGTGTTGCTTATATGTGTAGGCTTTTAATAAAGTTTCTGCTGTTTGAACATTCTTAAAAAAAAATACATACATGTTCCTCATCGGCAAGTGAGCCAGATATACTATGCGTCACCTGCGGCGAGGTGGGCTCCAGCATGCCAGCGGCGGCCCTCCCGCCCCGCGCGACCCCCCAGGCCGGCCGGCTGCCAGGTGGTCCGCGGCGACCCGTACAAGCCTCTGTATCCATGTAGCGTAGGAGAGTGTGGCCAGTGAGGCCCGGCTGCCCCCCCGGCCCTGCACACGCTCCACTGGGCGGCCCGAGGCACCTGCGTGTCCACCGGGCCACGACGCCCAGTGGGCCCATCCAACCCAGTATACGTACCCTGGACGGCAGCAGCACCAAGACTGGTAAAGCGTAATGGTCAGACTGAACTGGCTCTCATATGTCTGTTGTTTCAACGCACATTGATTGGATGTTTCCGTTGTTTTTGTTTGTGTTTCACTGTGTTTTGATGGGTTGTGTATATGTTTGTGTGCTGGTCCCTGACTGGCCTGAGTTACTGTGTTCTTGATCTTGTGGAAGTTAGAGGGAGTGGTTGTGCCCCTGCCCGGGAGACAACCTGCCTGGCGGGGACCAGCCACTCCCAGCTGAGAGGCGGACGGCTGTGCCCGCTCCACTGCTGTGGCCGCCACTGGCTGCCGCAGTAGTGGGCGTGGGGGCAGCCGTAGGACAAGAGCGGTGTGTCTCCTCCTGGGCCCTCCACAGTAAGGCACAGAGGGTGAGGGGCGCCCCAGCGGCGCCTCTTGGTGATGCAGGGTATTAAGTAGGGGAAGACAAGACCATGTTGATGATCTTGTGATAACACTGGATAATGAACAATTTAAGGACCTGGAACTCTGATGTAGGTCTATTTTTATATGGATAGATAGACTTGGAAAAAACTGAAAAGGGAAAAAGCTCTAGATGGTCTTGTGTAACTGTATATTATTAGTAATTGATAGAAAAATTCTAATAATACTCTTTGCAATCTGTTTTAACTTTTTGGTACTGTTAAGTCTTTTTCCATACGGTTTGTACGGTAGTGTAAGGGCAGCGTTGGGTGCAAGTGGCAGCACACAGGCGGCCACCATGCCCAAGGTCTGCTGAGCGCGCATGTTTGTATGGCTAGTGCAGGAGTAGTGCAAGGTAGCTAGACCACAAGTATACAGTGATAAATACTGCAGTATACGAAAACAATGTTCTCCATTGACAAAAAGTATAACTACAAAGAATAAATAAGCAGAGTAGCCTGCCCTCTTTTCATAAACTGTTTTAGAATTATTTTGACTCCTGTAGTCCGCTGAAAGGGCCATCAACTTGTTTCCTTTTTTTTTTCCCTTCTTGTTTATATTATTTTAAACCTTTTTTTTTATTTTTGAGCTGCTGAGGTGTACCATAGATGTCTCCATGTAACTTAAAAACGAGCTCTCTTCTGTCTCTCCTCGCTGTCGCTGTAGTGAATGATGCAAGAATAAATCTCCTGTCTTGAATACGTATGAATAATAACTATAAATGTACTGCCTAGACGTACTCTCCAATACCGTCCTGTACCAAAATACGTAATTTTTCTCACAATTCTTGTAGAGATACTGTGTATTTTTGCTGTGTATTTGTTCCAGTTTTGTAATAGTATTAGTAGTACAATCTCGCTACTTTTTCTCCCCCTGAAGGACGGTATAGGAAAGACTGCAAAAATTGGTGCATTCTTACTTACACAGTTTAAGTATATTTTCATGTAACTAGTTATTGTTTTTATTGTTTTAGCCGACTTTTTATTTATGTAGGATGGGTCACTTTTGACACACCCATCCTGTTTTTTTTTTAAGATAACATTTTCCCCCCCTCCTTCTATTATTATTATTATTATTATTATTATTATTATTATTATTATTATTATTATTATTATTATTATTATTATTATTATTATTATTATTATTATCATTATTTTTGAACGAGTCGTGTGTGCTTGTACATTAGAATCTATTTGCAGAGGTGAGAGATAAGTGCTACCTATGTTTCCAAGCGATGCAAAATGGGCAAGCAAAACTGAGCACAAGGTACAGCCCCTCATCCCCGAATCCAATGCAGGTGATCTGTTGCCAACTTGCCCTGTGCTCGTACAGCTACAACCATTTTCTATGAAGTCTGTTTTGTATCAATGTCCTGTTGCCCATTTTGTCTCTTGCCTGGAAACATCCCATTCACTCATTTCACTTATTAGTTCACTTAACCATTCTAACCTTTTTGCTATGTGAGTGTGATGTAAGTGTATATTACTGTCTTTTGTATTGTCATGCATAAGTTGCAATGTAAGTATTTTCGGCTGCCAGAAGAAGCCAGTCCTCATGATGATATTAATTATCCATGATGTTCTTTTCGTTAGTTTCTGCAGCGAGTGACTTGCAGACCTCATTGTGTTTTTAAGGTTCAACTGAAAGCTCAAACTAGATTATTTTAGTGTCAGGTACAGGATATTCTTGGTTTGCATTTACTAAAAAATGCTGTAGCCGCTACCCGTGACACTGATCCCCCAATTCCCGACCCATTCCCGGAACAAAAAGTAGCGTCAGTGAACAGTCGTCGCCATCCCACAGTGTCACGGCTGCCCGCCATGGTCCCCAGTATACCAGCAGGTTGGCACGGCCTGGGGCAGCGCACACAGACAGTGCCTCGCCACTTTTAAACTAAGAAAATAAACTTCAGTATTTTAGACCCACTTTTTACGTTAGTGTTTTGCCAGCGGGTGTTTGCGTGTGCGCTGCCCCCCTCCCCTGGGCCTAAGGCAGGGAGGTTGGCCTGCTCAGCCAGAGACGAAGAAGCACTGTTTATATGTAATGTAACATACAAACTTTTACTATTAGGTATGAATGTTATCAAATAAATGATTTCAAAGGCTACAATACCTCACTTCTTAACCAACAGAGAAACACATGTCATAACAGAACGTGCAGAACCAGCAGCGGTGAGTCCTCTGGTGCGTTGGCAGACAGTGCTCAACTCACAGCAAAGCATCTGTTAGGATGAGACTTCAGGTTTGTCTTCTTTCATGACACAGGCTTCCTTCACCTGCCAGAGTGTGGCTCGTAAGTCAAGTTGTGATCTCATGACCTGACCATCAAGGTGCACCAACATGATATTGACAGTGATATTGCTGCTGAAGGTCTTAACTTACAATTTCCTTTACTCTAAATTTTAATGTACCATCACCTCTCATATCTCATCTCACTTCCTTCCATTGACTCCTGCCAAGTGAGTGATCAACCACATCAGGTCAGGTCAGTGTGAGACTTGCAGGTCTGGCAAAGATGACCACAACCTGACCCTCATCATTTCTTTCCTTATTAGAGTGGCTTATGAGTCCATCCTACCCAATTATAAGAGCTCTGGCCAAGAAAAAAAATGGTCCACAAAATAAGACCCAAGTCCCAGATGAAGTATGAAACAACTGTGACCTGTCCTGAAAAGTAAGTCACAGGCAGAGGGAAATACAAGCAGACAAGTTCCTATGTTCACCAATGAAAGTATGATAGATTGAGAATACTGGTTGACATTTGCATAAGGAAGGTAAATAGATCAAAATTGCTACCTTTGGTAAAGATTCATGGTTTCAAAGATAATGAATAACAAATTGGAATCTCATATAGATCAAATTGTTTTCCTTTCTCACAGGTAAGAAAAAAAAATGAATACTACCTTTTGATAATGTACTGTGGCGTAAGATATGAACAGCAGTAATCTCATAAAGGTATTGTTCCTTTCTCACACGTTAAAAGAAAAGAATAGATACCTTTATCATAATACATCAAAAAGGAAAAGAAAAACCTACTACCTCTTCATAAACACTGCTCCTAAGTAACCTAGCTTTGATAAATAATACTTTACACCTCTCACATAATTTCTAGGCTATCTTCCTCACACACAAGACACTGATAAATGCTAAAGTCACGGTAAGAATCCTCTGCATGCTCTTCTTCCACGCAATGCTTCGCCTCCTCTGATTGGTGGATTATCTTGTGTGGGCGTGTCTTCTTTCCTGCCTCCATCACTGTGTGTGAGGGAGGTATGTAGCGTCGAGACAGGCACTGCAGTATTAAATTTGTCACTGTATTATGTTACCTACTCTCTCTCTCTCTCTCTCTCTCTCTCTCTCTCTCTCTCTCTCTCTCTCTTAAGCGGAGAAAACTATGTAAATAAAGAAGTTATATAGTTTCGTACATCTCTCTCTCTCTCTCTCTCTCTCTCTCTCTCTCTCTCTCAAGGTCGGGTAATTCAACACCGACCTTGCTCTCTATTATGGTTTGATTGGTAAGTGTGTGTGTGTGTGTGTGTGTCTTCATCGTGCTGTTAAGGGTTCGAATCTCAACTTCGCCTTTAGATCAATTTAGGTGCGATTCAAGTTATTGGCCACCACAACGAAGCGCAAGGAAGCGAATCAGCGGAGGAGGAGAGGTGACGAAAGGAAGCCATAGAAACTCCCATACACGTGCTGCTGTGAGATAGAGAGGGGGTGAGAGGGAAGAGCGGGAATTCAAGGTTAGGTGTACATTACGTTTCGCACTTGTTCGTCATCAGAGGTTTTGTCATTTGAATCCATCGAGAGGGAGAGTGGGAAGAAGAGAGAGAGAGAGAGAGAGAGAGAAGAACCGGTGCGTGTGTGTGGGAGAGCGTAAGACTTGCCTAGAATGAAGAGAAGAAAAACAAATTGAGTGGGAAGAAAAAGAAGAAAAGTTGAGTAAGGAGGGGCAGAATGAAAGAGTGCGTAGGAAGAAGAGATGAAGGTTGCGAAGGTACGAATGATGGGAAGAAGATTAGATGAGGAAAGGTCAGGGAAAAGAAATAGGGGATTGAGTGAACGCGAATAGAACAGCTGGTAGTGAAGAAATAGGAGAGAAAAGGTATAAATAAATATGAGGAGAGGAAGACGAGAGGTGGAACTGGAAGAGCGCTAGAAGAGTTATACACGAGAGTGGAGTGAGTGGACGTGAATAAAACTGCTTGTAGTGATGAAATAGAAGAGGAAAGGTATTAATATGAGGTGAGGAAGACATGAAGTGGAAATGGAAGAGCGCTAGAAGAGAGGAAAACGAGAGTGGATTGAGTGGACGCAAATAAGATAGCATGTAATGAAAATAAGAGAGAAAAGGTATGAATATTGGGAGAGGAAGACGAAAAATGGAAATGGAAGAGCGCTAGAAGAGGTGAAAACGAGAGTGGATTGAGTGGACGTGAATAAAACTGCTTGTAAAGAAAAATAGGAGAGAAAGGTATAAATGTAAGGAGAGGAAGACGAGAGGTGGTAGAATAGGTAAAAACGAGGAGGGAGAAAGAAAAAGAGAATTAGTAAAGAAGTGTGTAAAGAAATTCACGTCGATAAAACGAGAGTAAATAATGAAAAAAGAAAAATGGAGTTGAGAGGGAGGGAGGATAATAAAAAAAAAGCACTGGCAACAAAAGGAAAAAAAAAAAAACATTGAAAAGAAAAAGACTAGAGCATATTTATCCGTCAAGCCGTGGAGTTATTTTTTCTACTTTCTTTTAGCGAACGATATTTCAAATTAATTACAGTATAGGCTATTAGCTTGATTGTAACTCCATTGATCCTAATTGATTTTGTTATCATCATATATTTTTAGTAACTGCTGGCCTGAAGTTTTGATAAGGACGCAAAAATGGATGATGAAGTTAAGAAAATGAGTAAAATGGACTAAATGGCACACTTTGATGATGATGTGATATGATACGTAAATATATTGTAATCAGAACGTGTGTGTGTGTGTGTGTGTGTGTGTGTGTGTGTGTGTGTGTGTGTGTGTGCTTATTCATGCCTTAAGTTTGTTAATGTGCGTTGTGTATGCATGAATGAATAATTTCTCATCATGAATAAAAATCGGGAACGTAAATATAGTTGGCTTTGTACTGATTCTATGCAATTCTGGTTCTTTCTTTTTTCTGTCATTCATTTTGTAGTGAATCACACACACTCAAACACACACACACACACACACACACACACACACACACACACACACACACACACACACACACACACACACAAAAAGGT
>NC_059290.1:6566593-6569093 GCF_017591435.1 Portunus trituberculatus
GGGATGATGTCCATGAAATAAAGAAAACAAGAAAATGTTAAGCTTATGAACTCATGACCAACAAGCAACAGGGATACATATTACTCTCTCTCTCTCTCTCTCTCTCTCTCTCTCTCTCTCTCTCTCTCATCCTTGCCTTTTTTCTGTGGTTACTAAGTGTGTGTGAATATATATATTATTTTTTAGTAAGAATTTGAAACTTATATAAACATTCAAGTCATACTTTTAAATTGTTTACGAGTTGTTGGACACGTTCTTTCTTGATATGTCTTTCTTCTTCTTCTTCTTCTTCTTCTTCTTTATTTCCTGTTTGGATCTTCTTACTCTTTCTTCTATTGGTCTGTCTTCGTGTTTGGATTCTTTTTAGAGACTTCTTTTTCTTCATTCGTCTATTCTCCTATTTGATCTTTCTTCCATTCTTCTTCACTAGTCTGCCTTCCTGTTTCCACCTTCCTTCTTCCTTTTATTTTCATCCTCTTGTGTATACTAGTCTGTCTTCGTATTTAGATTCTTTTGAGACCTTTTTTCACTTGTCTATTCTTCTATTTCTTTTTCTTTTCTTTTTTCGTTCTTTTTCACTGGTCTGCCTTCCCATCTTCCGTCTTCCTTTTACTCTCATCCTTTCTTGTTTGTACCGCCTTTCCTCTTTCTTCTACGCATCTACCTCTCTGTTCGAACCTTCCTTCTCTCTATTTCTCTACATTTCTGTTTATACTTTTCTTCCTCTTCCTTTCACTCATCCACCTTCCTGTTTTATTCTTCCTTCCCTCTATTCGTCTACCAATTCATGTTCATACCTTCCTCTCTCTTCCTTATTCGTTTACCTTCCTGTTTTGTCCTTCCTTCCTTCTTTTTTCTATCTATTTATACCTTTCTTCCTCTTCATTTCGTTCATCTACCTCTCTTTTTCTTTTTCCTCCTTCTTTCTAATCGTTTATTTTTCTGCTTATGCCTTACTTTCTCTTCCTTTTTTTTCGTTTACCTTCCTATTTTTCCGTCCTTCCTTCCTTCCCTTCGTCTCCCTTCCTGCTTATACCTTCCTTCTTCTTCCTTTCTCTAATCTACCTTCTTATTTCTCCTTCCTTTTTTCCTTTCATCTACCTTCCTTCTTATAACTTTCTTCTTCTTCCTTTCGCTAATCTACCTTTCTATTTCTCCTTTCTTCTTTCCTTCCTTTCCTTCGTCTGCCTTCCTATCTCTCCTTCCGTCTTTCCTTTCATTTGCCTTCCTTCTTATAACTTCCTTTTTCTTCCTTTCACTAATCAACCTTCCTGTTCCTTCCTTCCTTCCCTTCGTCTACCTTCCTACTTATACCATCCTCTTCCTTCCACTAATCTACCTTCCTGTTCCTTCCTTCCTCTTCCTCCTCTGCCTTCCTGGATGGACCGCACCTTGGCCTTACAAAAACCCGTTCTGTGCGTGCTTTCTATTATTAGTTACTTCGTCTTTACTTCAGGAAATGTGGTGGACGGGGAAGTCACTATTAACACATAAGTAAGAAAAGACAAGATATGACGTTACTTCTTCCTTATTCAGATTCGTTGTTTATATATTTTTTTTTCTTTTCCGGTTCAAGTGAAAAAAACCTTCCTGCTTCTTGTATTTCGTTTTCTTTTTTTATTTCGTTTTCTTTTCGTTGTTTTGTTAGTGCAAGTGTTGGTTGTCCCATTTTTGGCTTTCGCTTTTCTTTTACCACACGTGTTTGTTTGTTTGTTTACGGAAAGCGATAAGAGAGTGCTCCTTCGATTGATATTCCGGCCCAGTGGTTGGTTAAGTTCTGCGTAGATTATGCTCAAGGTCTCCACTCACACTAGCTGTCTTTCTTTTACAGTACTGCGGATGGTGGTCGTCATGTCTGGTAACACAAACAACTGTAAAGATAACAATGATAAGTAAAATGTGATGCCTCTTCTCAAGCTTCCCATAAATCTGTAGTGTTTTCCTTAATTTTACTATCGCTCTTTATCATTAATGTTAGTCACACAGGCATGTACTGGTGATAATAATGATAAGGATAAAGCTACTCTGAAGTTGCACAATCTTGTTCTCACAAAAATCAATATCTGATTAGTAATGGCCACACAGGCAAATAATAATGATGATAAGAGTGATTATGGTCAGAAATAATATACTCTTCAATTTTTCCTTAAGACAATTCAATAGATAACTACTACCGGTCACATGAGAACATAGTCTAATAATAGTGATGATACCAATAATAATAACAAATAATCTCAAGTAAGTCCTGGTAACAAAAAGCACCCTTGATCTGAATCACGTTTTCTCTACAAAGCGCAAAATAACCTTAGAACACATGACGCTTTGTTGCCTCGCCGCGCACCCAACACTTGCAAAGCTCACATGTTCACACCAATAGCCATGTCAACACGGCCTTCACACTCCCCCTCATTACCGCAAACCTGAGCGTGAGGCAGTGGCGTATAACTAATAAAAGCAAGACAAAGACGTAGACTCAAGCAACGTTCTATAATAAATTTCC
>NC_059290.1:6574093-6604093 GCF_017591435.1 Portunus trituberculatus
AAGCATATGTTTATATCATTTCAGGTAAAAAAAAATCGTGATTTTTTTCTTCTTTTTCCTTGTCATGTAGTTTGTTTTCATTGCATGACCGTTCTCGTGTCCTGTTGATATTTAGGACACACTATGCACCGGTTAGCATTGTACCCAGTTTTACACGTCATGCTTCTCTGTTTGGTGAGATTGGTAACACTGATAGAGATGTGAGTGACCAAGTGTATACAGAAATATTAATGTGTAGATTTATAGATTTTGGGATTGAAAACACACATATAATTGTCAAGAATTAATTCATTATATGTATATGGGCTCAGTGTTTTTTTTTTCCTGTTTTATGATATGAATGTTTTCTCAAGAATATGGCGAGAGTGGTAACTGTACAATGTTTCTTATGTGTATCTATCTAATGTCCTATTGTTAAAGTGACTGTGTGTGTGATAGGTTGGTGATATCACTTGCTACAGTTCGGTATTGTTATCTAGAACAATGATACTTAAGAGATAAACTAAATAGATGATATTGGTTAGAGTGGCAACCGTAGAAATAAATTTCATTATATAGGCTTTTATATAAACGAATTATATGATCCACCATCACAGTATTTTTTGCATTCATATATTGATTATTTTGTTTTTAGGTAAGATTCTATGATAAGTCTCATAAATGCAGCTCCTGGCAGCAGTAGTAACGATAGTGGTGGTGATGCAAGGACAAATTCAGTGTTGCCATCTCGTCCAAAATATCGGTAGATTTACGGAAATTGCCATGAATCTTCAGATTAATCTTATGCCGCTCATTTTCTTCAGTTTCACAACTAAAAAGTGTATACTTGTGACTAGCATGTTGGAGTGTAGGACTTCAAGATTGGTGAGAGAAAAATAATTGTTCGAGCCCTTTTCAGAATTCTTAAAAGCTTCAGAGAACATCCTTTCCATAACCATATGTGGATACAAAACACACATGGTGATGGACGTGCTTGATCAGGGCAGCAACCCTCTCCACTCGCTGTCCCACCCTGAGAACTGTACCTACCAGGAAAGACAAACTGACTCACTCATCCTTTCCCAACGCAGCATTTCCTTCCTCCATTTCACTAGCTGGTGGTCATTAATTCCTACGATCACGTGCAGATATCATTAATAGTCATTTGCAGCGAAGAGACGGCTACTCTCTCTCTCTCTCTCTCTCTCTCTCTCTCTCTCTCTCTCTCTCTCTCTCTCTCTCTCTCTCTGAAGATGTTAGCAAAGCTCTGTGCATTCATATAAAACCAAACAACTTACAGCACTCAATAACTGTAAGCAACAATAACACAGTAACAATCTCCTGAATTTGACACCAGTCTACTGAATTTCCCCTGAACCTCCCGACATCTGGCGGCGACCATCTGGCAACCTCGGAGTCAGTCAGCTGATGTGGTGACCGGAGGGAGGATGTGTGCTCCAGCCCTCAGTGTTGTCCTTTATTCTTAGTGTAGCGGTCGTGTGAGACAGTGCACTGAATTATAGCTCGTGGAAACTCAAAGTGGTGAGAAAGCCGCCATCATGAGTGGGTTTGACGAGATCCTAGGCACCAAAATAGAGGTGAGGAAGAGGACTTTAGGGACGTCACTGGACAAGGATCTGTGTGACGGCGCGCTGGAGCAAGACTTATTCCCAGAGTTTACTAAGTTACTGGAGGATGCTGTGCCCGGGGACGACGAGAGCGAGGGCTGCCCACTTCCTGGCACCCCCGAGGACGAGTCTCTCATCGATGCCAAGGAGGTGAGAGCAGCAGGGAGGGAGAGAGTGAAAGGTCCGTGTGAGTGTTTGTTGTGGAGACCGAGCCGTGGTGGTAGTGACGCAATTCTTCGCTTTATTCCCCGAAAATGGACCTTACTCGGTATCTTTCGTGTCTCCAGCCTAAACAATTGTCTCTGCGTATATTTTTCCGGCGTTCTTGTTTTAATCTGGTGTGTTTTTCTTTCTCGAGCACTGAGATTTCTTCAAAAGAGCCGAATTTTCTTGTTAATTTCATTTTTCCGGTTCTGATCTCATATTTCGACAGATTTCCTTCCTGAACTCTGTCATTTCCTATCACAGTCTTAATGGTGACGTAGGGTGAGGTGTGTTGAGCCGTAGTGAACCCGTATGGTGACTTCCAGGTACAGTGAGGCTGGCATAATACAATGACCTTGATAGGAATATTAGCATGCTTCCTCCTGTCTCCTCTCCCCCTCCTGATTCTACCCCTCCTCCTTTCCCCCCCTCCTTCCTTTCCTACACGCGGAAGGACGTCGTACCATCTTGACCTTTCCAGTTCTACTCCTGTGACCTCAAGAATGTAGGTCATGGCTCCCTGCTGGATGTGACAGCTGCTGGAAGGATGCTGTATGCTAGGATGTTTCTCTGTGGGTTCCTTAAGGTGGTTTTGCGTGGTGTAGAGTTTTGTGGTTTTACTTTATTCATTTTAGTGTGTTGTGGATGTGTGTTCTTAGATTTTTACCTGGATGAGGACTGTTGGCTTCATCTATACAGGTGAAGCTGCCAGTCATCACTGCAGGAACTGCCTCTTATGGGTGGTTTAGGGTTGACTAGTGCAGCTTCACCAGAATGGCATGTTATGTTTTCTAAATACTGATAGAGCTGAGAAACTATAATCCTCTTGAGGGTCGTAGATGTGTAGATGTCAAGCTTTTCGGTCTGTGATGAAGTGGGTCGGAGTGATTTTCACCTTAAAGAGGCATAACATTGGACATTGGAACAGATGGTATGCTAAGGGTGTATTAAAAAAAAGTAAAAGGAGTGGATAACTGAGCTAAGAAACAGTAATTCCCTTACGGATCTTGAAATTTATGTCAAGCTTTTCGGTCTGTGATGAAGGTAGTTAGTTAATTCCTCCTTTAAACACTGGCTTGGTGTTTGAACAGATATGTTAAGGGATATTCTGAAAAGTAAAAGGATGGCATGACTGATAGAGGGTGCACATTGCTTCAAAACTACCGGAAAAGAATGCAATAGAATAATCAGGTATGGCATTTGAACAGATAATATGTTACGGGGTATTCCAAAAAGTAATAGGTGAGGATAATTGATAGAGGCTGCACACTTCTTCAAACCTACTGAAGGAATATTATCTTTCAAGTCAGCTAGTATGCTTTTGGCAGTAGTTACGTCAACAGAGTATTTACTAAAGGAGAAGAAGGTGCATGTAGTAGGGTATGGACCTGCTGGGAGTGAATGAGAAGCTTGCACAAGATAGAAGAGAATAGAGGAGAGTCATTGCACGTCCAACCCCACTGTGATGAGAAGAGGATGTTAAGTAATAAAGAAGGTTCTGTTACAAGTCTGAACCTGAGAGGGACTAATCAGAAAGACCTTTGAATAGGTAAACTTTAGTGAAGAATTCCACTAAACAATAAGCCATGTCTATTCTGCAAGGGGCTGATAGAGGTATATTGGTGTCTGTGGTCTGGCTAAGGATAGATAGACACACAGATAGATCATAAGAATATAAGAAAAGAGGGAAGCTGCAAGAGGCCGTCAGGCCTATACGAGGCAGTCCCAGTGTGCGTAAGCTACCTAATTCCATCTATCTTCCCCATCCATGAATTTATCTAACCTTCTCTTAAAGCTCCTATTGACTCAGAGCTCCTATTGACTCAAAACGAGCAATCTTGGAGGTGCGGGGTAGCTCATTTTGAGTCAATAGGAAGCTTTTGAGTCAATTGATAGCTTAGGAAGGACTATTCAGAAAGACATTTGAATATACTTTAAAGAACGATTCATGAAAACTACAAGCTATGTCTATTCTAAGAAGGGCTGATAGAGGTACTGTAAATTTATGGCTAGGGAAAGATAGACACACACAGATAGATAGCTAAGGAAGGATTATTCAGAAAGACAATTTGAATATATTTTAAAGAATGATTAAGCAAAAATAATAAGCCATGTTTATCCTATAAGGGTCTGATGGAAGTAGTGTAATGGCCTGGCTAGGGAGAGAGAGAGAGAGAGAGAGAGAGAGACACAGATAGATAGACAGATAGATAGTTATTATAGTGTGGTGGGGTTAGTGGAGTGTAACCTTACTTTATATTCCATCCTAGTGTGGCATGGACGTGTGGTGGATGTTAGGTAAGGGTGTGCTGTGGCTAGGTAGAGGTGAACGTACACACAGACACACAGATGGGTAGACAGTTGACACAAGGGAGGAAAGTTAAGTAAGTATTAGAATGGGTTTAGTCTGTGTGGAATTTTACATATAGTATTTATTTCTTTTGGTGATTCAGATACATGTGGAGTCAGTATTCTGTTGGCTCATTTCTCACTTGTAAGAAAAGGAGCAGTGTTGTGTGGCTGCATTGTGTGTGGTGGCAGGTGTTCATGTGAAAGTGTGTGGCTTGTAACTTATGATCAAGGAGAGTAGAAGCTGTGATGTGTGTCTCATTGTGGCTTAGCAGAGACAGTGGTGGTATATCAGTGTAGTTTCCTGAACACTCTCTCTCTCTCTCTCTCTCTCTCTCTCTCTCTCTCTCTCTCTCTCTCTCTCTCTCTCTCTCTCTCTCTCTCTCTCTCTCTCTCTCTCTCTCTCTCTCTCTCTCTCTGGTGTATAAGGAAACAGGCAAGTGGAAGAGCAAGAATATAGTGTTATGTAAAGAACTATCATATAACAAACAAGCCTTGACTGTGCTGGAGGCTCCTTGTAACGGTGGTGGTGGTGATGGTGGTGGTGGGTGTTGGGTGTTGGTTTAGCACTATGACTTGCTGCTTGTGTTGACAGGAGGAATTACCTGCATAAACAAACATCTCAGTAAGGGACACTTGCTGGATTAGGGAAGTGTTAAGGTGACTGGTGAATGTGTAAGGCGTCTGGTAAATGTGTAAGGTGTCAGGTCATGCATCAGTGATGGTGTGGTAGGCAAGATGGTTTGTCATTGTCTTGCATCATGCACTTGTGACTTGGGCAAGTGTCATTATATCCATGAAGACATCACAGTCATACTTATGATGGGGTTTTCATGAGGATCGCCATGCACAGAACATTACCTGCCTTTTGCATTATTCACTGCCTTGATGTGATCCTGACATTTTTGTGTTACAGTGTCTGTCATGAATGCTGTCTTTAACCCCTTCAGTACTGGTATGCATTTTTACCTTGAGTTTTGGGTGTAATTAGACCATTTTATTGACATTACGAAGGGTCTATTGAGGTCAAAAGAGTAATGGCCAGAGTCTTTTCTATTTAAAATCACAGAACAGTAACCAGAATCATTATGGAAACATGTCATGGTACTGAAGAGATTAATGACTCAAGGCTTGGTTTGAGTCCAAGGAAAATTTTGCAAGGTTGTGGGATGAAAGCTTGTGAAACTTTATTGGCACCCAAACCAAGCCTTGAGTCATGAAAGGCTGTGTTTGTGAGACTACAACACAAAACTGCCAGGATCAAATGAAGACAATGGATACAAGGCAGGGGGTGTTCTGTGCATAGAAGTTCTCATTAAACAGTAACATAGCATGACTGTCTCTGGTGTGCTCATGGCTTCTGGGATGAAAGAAGGATTACAGTAAGTTGAAGCTTTTGAAGGGACATATTTTTAGTGATCAAGTTATGGAATCTCCCTTGCAATCATATGAGTTTTTAATTGGCATCATGTGTCATTGCAGCAGGGCTATGTTCCTTTATTTTTAGCAGTGTCCTTTGTTGTGACTTGCTTTTGATATTTGGTGTAGCATTGTTAAGTAATGTACCCATGTCTCTCTCTCTCTCTCTCTCTCTCTCTCTCTCTCTCTCTCTCTCTCTCTCTCTCTCTCTCTCTCTCTCTCTCTCTCTCTCTCTCTCGACTCCTCTTCAGCCAAACTACATTCATCATCAGGCTGAGTTGTGTGTGTGTGTGTTTAAACCATACTGATGCAGATATTCATTAACAAGTCATTTATGATTGCTTATCTTGGCAAGTTACAAAACCATGACCGCTGTGCATTTTCTAGGTTTTTGAGGCTCGTTAGCCTGCCTCCATGTTTCCTCAGTGAGCTTGCCTTCCTCTCAGTGTAGCCAAAGGTAGGGATGGAGGGTGAGCCCGGGTGGCGGCCCAGCACTCGTGTATGCACCAACATGCCGCCTCACCCCTCGGCACACCCACACCTCACCTTCATGATGGCCCTTGCTGTGTTGTCTCTGTGTATATTAATGACTTCCTTCACTAAAGCAGCCAGTGGCCGGCATGGACCTCACCGGGCAAACAGTGACAAGGAGTAGCTTCAGTACAAACAGCAATGCTTTCACCAATAAATTCACCTCAAAGCACACGTCACTAACGCTCACAGAGGAAAACTAGAGAAATAGAAAACACTTCATCAAACCTCTTGCTGTAAGCTTAAAGGAATGCGAAGAAATATGAAAAGTGTAAGAACTATAAAAAATTTAAGTATCACAGAGCTGCCACATGTCCATCATACATTTGCTCCCACTCGTCCCAGTCATTGCCATGCAGCACAACACCAGATGATTAGGTATTGTGTGCAGGAACACTTCTCACTCTCCGGCAGAATGGCATTGGTGTTGGTTGAGGTGTTTCTGTGCAGAGGAGTGGGTTGCCTGCTATGCTGCAGCGCCGGTGTTCAGTGTGGGGAATACTAAAGGATATTGTTTTGGTTTGTTAGGGACTCACTGACTTGGGGACTCAGTAAGTGGTGTTTTTCCAGAGAATTTTATCACTTGTAGTTGAGAAGGACTTCCTGTTTTGAAGTTTGTTAGTGTTTGTGGAATATTTCAATAGGCTTTGTTGTCATCTCTGAAGTCTGTATATATAGATTTTTTTTTTTTTCGTCTTCTTTTTTCTGTTTATTGCCCTTGGCCAGTACCCATCTTGTGTAAAATAGACAAAAATTGCTACTATAAAGCTTAGTTAAAATGAGCTTTATTGTACTGTGTGAGGTCAGTATATAAGCACCCACAAGCTCACATCAGACTTCTTTCCAAAACCAGTGTTCATAAATAGAATCAAAGTTACCAACTGTTGAGAAAACTAACCCAGTATAAGAAATGCATAATGAAAACTGGTGAGCTATTTTGACAGCAAGCAAAAACTTTAATCCAGGTAAAAAAAAAAGACAGCCTTGTGATTTATCCCTCAGACTTATACCAGATTAAAGTTTAGTCAATAGTACACCACCTGGTACATTTTACTCTTTGAATCTCAGGACACCCATTGAACTGTGGTGTCCGTTAACCTTCAGGTGCGGCCAACCTTTGCACGAGTCTCTAGGGGCAGGCCTGCAGCGATGGCCTGCCACTCCCCTCATCTGTTCCCCCTTAATTCTTAAAGGACATGTTTGCCTGGGATCTTAATTTGCCGTAGTGTTGCCTTGTTTGTAATTCTGTGCAGCACTGGAGGAATCAGTACAGTATTGCCACATGCAGATGTTATTGTTGGTTAATGCTACATAAAGTGTTGATTGGATTTTGTAACTTTGCATGTACAACTTTATTTATACCTACACTTTAAAACCTTGTAAATAACTGTACTGCATTGCCTTAAATATCATGTGTGTATAAGTTCACTGACTCACTTTATGGAAACTTTATAGCCTTTTTGTAACCAATATGAAGAGTCCTAAATCTTATGCTTAGTAGTTATAGATGTTTATTGATGCCCATTCCCCTTTGCTAATCATTAACTTGAAATTTTTGCAACCTAAATACAGTTCCTTTTAAAATTGAACCCTATCAATAGTGAAGTTTGTAGGGATCCATTGTAGCTCCATTCACTGCTTCTAATGAGCTTTGTGTAGTTTTATGGAAGCTTATCAGACTAGCATGTAGTGATGATGAAATTTCTGGCTCATCAAAAGATATAATAATGACAATTGAGCTCTACAGTCCAGTGAGCTTTGTGTGGTTTAGTGAAAGCTCATTGTAGGTGTACAGTGAAAGTTCCACCTCTGGTCAACTTTCCTGTTCAGTGGGTGACATAATAAGGTAAAAATTGAGCTCCGTGTTATTTAGTGAAAGCTTTAATTACTACTTGTCATGAGTTTTCTACTTCACTGATACACACAACATGAAAGTCACACCTCACCACAACAGTATGATGTGAAAATTGATCTTTATAGACAATTGAGCTTTATATGATGTAGTGAAAGCTTTATTTACTAGCTACTTGTGATGAGTATCTTACATCAGTGATACACATAACATGAAAGTCACATCTCTCCACATCCCACCACCTTTCCACACAGCTGGCCTCCATGAGATGTAGTGATGACAGCTTTACATCGCCCTGTCTTTAATTACTGTACTAGCCACTCTCAGACATCTTTTCTTGTTCTACAGCCACTTCAAAACACTGATATGGTTCAAAATCAATAAATTTATGAACTTTTATCTCATTTCTTGTGTTGACTAATGAAAACTCTACGCATTGGTTTCTGTGCTGTTAAAGAATCTATACTAATGAGTTTCCTCCTTTCAAAATCACCAAATCTATTAACTTTAAGTCTCCTTTTTTGTGTAGACTTATAAAAACTCTACATATTGGTTGTGTGTACTATTAAAGAATCAACACTAATACATTTCCTCCTTCAATACAAATAGCATGAAAAAATCCCACCACACCACAACATTCCATAAGCCACATCTCACCACCCACTGCCTTGCCACACAGGATGAGGAGTTGAGGCACCGAGTAGTGAACCGCGAGTCACACGATGATGACCTGGTGCTCAGCTCGATGGCCCAGAGTGCCTTCGAGACGGCGGAGGAGCTGGTGCACAAGGTGTGGGAGGAGGTGTCCAGCTGGAAGACGCAACCTTTCTCCAAGCTCCCCAAGTGGCTGCAAGACAACGACTACCTGCACCACTGGCACAGGTGTGTAGGGCGGTGCGGGTGTGGATGTGTGTGTGTGAGGAAGGATGAGTTCAAATGGATGAGTGCAAATGTGGGTGTGGTTGAGTCTAAGTTTGGATGAGTAAAGTGGTGTGGATGAGGAAGGGCAAGTATGAACTGTTGTGGGTGTGCAGGTGTGGGCAAGTGGATGTAGGTTTTGTGGGTGAGGGAAGGCAAATTTGAATGGATGTGGATGAGCTTCGGTTGGTAATTGAATTTAGGTTGTGTGGGTGAGGAAAAGCTAGTTTGAATGGGTGTGGGTGAGGTGAGATAGGTAAATGGATGTTGGTTGTGTGTAGGTGAGGAAAGGCAAGTTTGAGTGAATGCAAGTGTGGGTGAGTAAGCTTAGGTTTGAATAAAGAATGTAGGTTGTGTGGATGAGTGAGCATAGTGCGAGTAGGTGAATGCAGGTATGGGTAAGTGATTGGAAGTGTGGATGATGTAGTGATGACAGCTTTACATCGCCCTGTCTTTGAATACTGTACTAGCCACTCTCAAACATCTTTTCTTGTTCTACAGCCACTTCAAAACACTGATATGGTTCAAAATCAATAAACCTACTAGCTTTTGTCTCCTTTCTTGTGTAGA
Source organism: Portunus trituberculatus (assembly GCF_017591435.1). Lineage (NCBI taxonomy): Eukaryota > Metazoa > Arthropoda > Malacostraca > Decapoda > Portunidae > Portunus > Portunus trituberculatus. The sequence continues at coordinate 6,583,544 of NC_059290.1, forward strand.
CTTATAGAGTGGAATAGAAGTTTGAATTGTGAGTGTAGGTGTTTGTGAGTAAATGTGGGTTTGAATTGTGAGTGTAGGTGTTTGCGAGTGAATGTGAGTTTGGATGAGTGAGTGCAGGTGTTGTTGGGTGAATAAATGCAAGTATAAGTTATTAAATGAGTGCAGGTGTGCCTCCTTTCACTTGTGTTTTGAGTCTTGAGTGTAATTCCCACCTTTCCCATGAACAGGTGTGCTTTATTAACCTGTGTAAGGGAAAAGTAACCATGACAAGTAGGAGTGACAATGTTCTCTTTTCTTCCCTTGCAGACCGCCACTTCCCTCCTTTGCCGCCTGTTTCAAATCCATCTTCAGGATTCACACCGAGACAGGCAACATTTGGACTCATCTGTTAGGTTAGTGCAGTGTTTCTCTCTCTCTCTCTCTCTCTCTCTCTCTCTCTCTCTCTCTCTCTCTCTCTCTCTCTCTCTCTCTCTCTCTCTCTCTCTCTCTCTCTCTCTCTCTCTCTCTCTCTCTCTCTCTCTCTCTCTTTTGTTTTTTGTTTTTGTTAGAAGGGAAATCTGGCCAAGGGCAGCAAAAACAACTAAACAAAAACAGCCTACTTAGATGCCAGTACCCAAGCAGGTCCAAGAGAGAGTTGGCCAAAAAGAATGGAATAAATCTCTTGAAACCTCCCTTTTAGATGAGTTCATGTCATAGGAAGATGGAATTTCAGACATAGGTAGGGAGTTCCAGTGTTGTGTTAGGTTTGTACTCCTCTCCATCTACTCATTGTGTTTCAGGTTACTATAGCATTTTTCCCCATGTACAGTACAGATGTCCCTCATTGAGTATAGTTTAAGTTTTCATGGTTTAAGTTTTACACGGCTATGCTAACCTCACATTTTAATAATAGAGAAGCAATGAGAGGTAACCTAGCAGAATTCATCACTTTTTTTCTTATTTTTCTTATGACTTGATAAATCATATGTTTTGTAACCTTGTACATCCAGTTTTTCTTGAGTTGAATAAGGTGTTAAGGGCTCAGGGGTGTTCTTAAGAGGGAGCATTAGTTCTTTGCTGATTTTCCTTATCAGTGGGAGTGTCTTTCACTTAACCCCACACAGATAATGAGGGATGACTGTGCTACTCTTGTTATTGTAGGTAGGAAGGTTATGATGTGTATAGATGGAGGGATGTATATGCATCTGTGTTTTTTTTAAGGTATTTTCTGCTTTATTTTATGAGTATCATTTTTAAGGCATATAAAGCTTCTATAACTTTCTCTGTACTCTTGTTGTTATTGGAGGTAGAAGGGTTGTTGATGTATAAATGGAAGGATGTATATATATTTGTATCTTGTGAGTATTTTTCTACTTCATTTTATGGGTATCTTTATTTTGAGCTATATAAACTTTCTATGACTTTCTATACTTCTGTTGTTATTATAGGTAGGAAGGTTATTAAAGTATGGATGGAGATATGTGTATGATCATACTTGTGTCTTTTGAAGTATTTTTCTACTGTATATTATAGGTATCTTTATTTTGAGCTATATAAACTTTATAGAACTCTTTTTCTCTATTCTAAGTGATATTTTTTTCCATCTTCAGTTCAGGTCAAGTGCTTATTGTGCAAGTGTTGGCCTTTTATATCTTCTCATGACGGCAAGACTGACTGACTCACTCACTGACTCACTGACCTATTTCTCCCGTGTGAACATGACCATGAAGAGATCACCATACTTAAATCTTTCGTCACTCCACATTCCATAGATTGATTAAGCTTCTTATGCTCTGAAGTGTATGCGCATCTTATCATCCCCTTCCACTCTACCACTATATATGTGTGTGTGTGTGAGAGAGAGTAAATCACACTATCATTATAAAAACTTATGCTACCTCACCTACCTCACTGTCAGAACAAAATATAACTGATAGCACTGGGAACTGAGGAGTGGTGGAGGAGGGGTTATCAAGCTCTCAGCCCTCTGTACATCTGTCAACCCCTTATCTGCTACCCACTCCCTCCTGTCTGGTGATTAAATTTGTGTCATGTGAGCTAGATATCAATAAATATTAAGAAAACTTGCTTCATGATAGATGTTTATAGATTCAATGTGCATAATTGTTTGTTTGTAGTCACTTATTGAATTAAGAAAGATTACACTTTTTTATCTATAATGTCTTGTTAGGTTCAAGTTAGGTTAGGTTGTTTTATCTTTATCTGTTCTCTTTTTTTCAACTCTGCTCTGTAATGTGAAGATGCAAAACTCAGGCAAAGGTATGAAATGGTTCTCATGTGATACATCCAACACTAGTTGCCCTGTGCTAATGTTCTTCCTGCTCTAGAGATGATTGTCCTCCATTCCTCAGTGTCTTTCACTCTACATGCCATGATAACCAGCTGTATGAGCCTGGTTGGTAAGTGGCTTAGTTTCATCATACACATAACTGGTCTCATCTGGATAATAGTGGATCTCGGTGACCAAGTCCTAGGATGTTAAGTACTGCAGCCTATCTGAACTGTTATCATTGTGCCTGCTCACCTGAATGTAACACTGGAATTCCCTACCTGCTTCTGTGTATCCATCTTCCTGTGACCTGAACTCATTTAAGAGGAAGGTTTCAAGACATTTATCCCATTCTTTTGGCTATTTCTTTTCAATCTGCTCTGGAACTGTCATCTAAGTTGGCCTTTTTGTTTGATTGTTTTTATTGCCCTTGGCCAGATTTCCCCTCTTACATAAAAACAAAACTATGGGAGTGGTGATGCTTTAAAGGTGTTTGAGGGGCATGCTTGAGTTGTTTGTCACTCAAGTCTCCATCATGTGTTATTGTGTGCCTCAGCTGATTAACCTAATTGAAGCACCTCGTTGTGATTCAGGATGTTATAATTTCCTTACTTCATTTGCCTAATCTTAGCACCCGGCAATAACTTAAAAACTTTGTAGGTTGGAGGGTGTTGTAGTCTGCCTCACTGTTATCTTAAGTTCCTCCCTGACTTCTCTGACCTTAGTCCCATCATGTGTGTCATCACTGCATTTCACTCTTGCCTCACTATCTCCTCCCTTCTCTTGATGGTTTCTCACAACACCTGTTCATAATTTCAACGTCTGGCTTCCTGTTCTCATTTTGTGTACTTTTATTGTTAATGTAGAACAGGAGGTGTTTGACATGGAATTGTGTGATATTTGCTTTCATGCTTTGTATTTCTTTAGTCAGTTAAAAGGATGTGACCATTGATTAACTTGAATTATCCAGCTGCTTTTCTCCAGTTCCACAAAAACACATTTGTTCTGCATATTGCTAAAGGAAAACACTTTGATTAGGTACAAATTATCAGATATTAGGTACTTAATATCTGTCAGCACATGATAATTTGTTGCTGATCACACAGTGTTTTCCTTTAGAGATATAGTACACTCACCCAAATTTGGTATTATCAGTTGGGCTTCCTGTACGTGAGAGTAGTAGATGCAAGTTTTTCACTGTGTTCCCTCAATGGAAGGGCTCTTAGTGAATGTGGTTTTGTCATGTACTTTTGGAAACAATACATTATCAACAAAAGCATTCTTTAGCAAGGTCTGAGAGGCTTGGTTGCATAACATGTGTTGAATGTGTGCCAGTACCTCTTGGCAGGGATGTGTGTGTGTGTGTGTATGTGTGTATTTACGTAGTTGTATTTACCTAGTTGTAGTTTTACAGGGCCTGGGCTTTATGCTCGTGTGGTCCCGTCTCCATATCTGTGTGTGTGTGTGTGTGTGTGTGTGTGTGTGTGTGTGTGTGTGTGTGTGTGTGTGTGTGTCTCCATCTGAACTACTTTCACAAACAATATACATATATGAAGCAAACTAGAGCTGCCAGCAATTATATTCTCCATCAGCTGTAGTGGACATAAGGGGCAGACATATATGGGTTGAGTTTGACAAGAGCAAAAGCATTAGTGGAGGTGTCATGGATTGAGTATCAGTGAGGCAGGGGAGGAGCCAACACTCTCCCACCTCACTGGCAGGTGGCACTGGGCCAACCATTGCTTCACTGGTGCCATGTGGTTGTGCGCTGGCCCACCTTACTTTGTTGTGGAATGGTGAACACCTAATTAATTAATGGTGAAGGGAAGGGTAATGTTTCAGTGTGGGCTAAGGAATGCTATGCTTCACCCCATGTATGGTGAGAGTGAAAGACTTCATTGTCAGTCTCAAGTGGGTGTTTGAAGTAATGCCTTAGTCAGGTGTATTAGTCAGGCTTATCTTATCACTTATCATGTGAGTACAAAGGATACCAGCCGCCACTTTGAACATGTGATGAATGCATGAGTGTTGTATGTACCTGCTGATAGCATTTTTAAGACACTGTTATCTCTCACTTGTACGTTTGCTGTGTGGCGTGAGGCCTGGCTGCTGGGGACACCCACTCAACCATGTGGTGGTCATCTATTTTTAGGCAAGGCCATGTACCTCGCTGGCATAAACAAAAACAACCAGGGCACAAGTAAACAAAATAGTTGTGATGCGCTTTAGTCAGGTGGGGAGGAAAATAACTAGGTAGTCTCCCTATTTATTCTTGTCCCTGTGTTTCATCTTTGCACATATTTATACTCCTTTTATTCTTCCAATCATAACTCACACACAGTCTAGCTCTTCATCTTTCTATCATATTTCAGTCATGTTTTCCTGTTGAATATTCCATTCCTAATTCCTGAGAGTGGTGATGGGCAAGGCTTTAGTGTGGATTGGTACGGACAGGTAGTGTAGGTGTGGTGGTGGTGCAGAAAATAACTAGGCAGTCTTCCTTTTTATTCTTGCCACTGCATTTCATCCTTGTACATATCCTTTCATTTTTCTCCTAATCATAGCTCTCATGCAGTCCAGCTTTTCATTCTTGTATTTCACTCACATTTTCCTGTTGATGGGCAAAGCTGTGGTGGGTGTTGGTAGGGAGGGCAGGTGGTGTGGTGGTGTGGTGATCATTGTCTCCCACGTGGACAAGTCACGATGGGGTGGTGTGACTTGTCTGCAAATAACCCATTGCTTAATGCTTGGCTTAATGCTTTGGCACAGACACACCACATTCCCTGGCATCTTCCTTCCCAGGCCTGTCATTATGTGTGTTAAATATATCATGACCACTGCTCCTCCCATGATGCTAAGGGACGCCTCATTAGGCAACATTGTAGACACGAGCCAAGCAGTTCCTCTTCTCCTTATGTGATGCTGCTTATGAACTGCCATAGAACTTTATATTTCCATGCTAAGGCAGGAACTAAGAAAGTGAGCAAGAGAGAGAGATGGGATGTGTCATTTTTCCATATCAAGATTGTGAATTAATTGCTGAAGGGACCAGAAAAATAGAGAGGGATAAGATAGAGAGAGAGAGAGGTATTTTTTTTTTATTACTGAAGGAATCAAGAAAATAAATAGATATAGATTGGACAATTATTAAAGGAATCAAGAACATAAATAGATTGATAGAAGATATAAAGACTGCATAATTAGTGATGGAACCAAGGAAGGGGATAGATAGAAGAGAGGGAAAAGCAGTATGTTGTCTCCCTATCAAGATCCTAGGCAGATTAACAAGTGTCATGCCTGCTTCTCTATTTCCATCTTCCTATGACCCGAACACATTTAAGAGGGAGATTTCATGACATTTACCCCATTCTTTAGGCTAACTCTCTCAACCATGCTCGGGGACTGGCATCTCTGTGTGCGTTTTTGCTTAACCCCTTCTGTACTGTGACGTGTTTTCACATTAATTCTGCTGACTATTTGGAAGTTTTATACAGCTTCAGAAATTAATGTAGGGATTGAAATAATGAAGACTGTGTGTATTGATCTTCTGACCTCAATAGACCCTTTCCTAGTGTACATAAAAATCATCTAAGCATACCCAAACTCATAGTAAAAATGCATCCCAGTACTCAAGAGGTTAAAAGTTGTTGCTCCTGGTCAGTTTCTCCCTCTCATATGAAAAGGAAAGAAAATGGTAGTGGTTGGTTCTCGGATATGTGTAGCGGATGAAGTGGTGTTATTCAAATCATGGTTTGTGGTAGTAATTAGTGTCATTATCCTGGCATTTTGCAGCTGTGTGGGCGGCTCCAAGTGGTATAATTAGGCAGACTGTTTATGAAAGATGCTGCAAGCCATAACACTTGTTGGGATAGTTTTTCTCTCTCTCTCTCTCTCTCTCTCTCTCTCTCTCTCTCTCTCTCTCTCTCTCTCTCTCTCTCTCTCTCTATTTGTATTTTTTTTTATTTAGTCATTTATTATTGTTTTTTTTTCCTGACATTATTCATCCTTATTTCTGTTCATTATTTATTCTTTCTATCCTGATTGTATTTATGATTTTTTTTCCCTTTATTTATCCTATTTTTTTTCCCCTAGCACTATTTTTCCATCATCTCCTTTTGCTCCCTCCTCCAGGCTGTATATCCTTCATTGGGGTGATGGTGTACTTCCTGACGGGCTCTTCCCTGGGCCAACACTGGGTGCAGGTAGACCTCAAGGAGAAGTTGGTGTTCACTGCCTTCTTCATCGGTGCCATCTTCTGCCTCGGACTCTCCTTCACCTTCCACACAGTGTCCTGCCACTCCGAGTTTGTGGGGAAGCTCTTTAGCAAGTAAGTGTGTTGGTGTTTCTCTCTCTCTCTCTCTCTCTCTCTCTCTCTCTCTCTCTCTCTCTCTCTCTCTCTCTCTCTCTCAGGTGTATCTCCAGATTGCAGTGTTGTCTTGGAGTTTATGATTATTTATTTATTTACTTTTATATATTTTATTTATATATTTATTTTCTTCATCTTTTTTTGTGGTGTGTTTTTAACTGGCAAATGCATTGCCATTGTTGTATTGTTTCCTTTTGTGGTGTATCTGCTGGTTCAAGTGGTGTGAATGATGATTGCTAGATACTGTGATAACTGTGACCCTTTTTTATTTTTTGGTCTCATAGTAATGGGTATTTTTATCATTTATATTAAGTTCATTTTCATTGTTCTGTTGCCTTTATTGCTGTGAAGGATGATGCATATTGTGATCTGGTATGGGAGAGAAGGCAGCACAACTGTTCCTTGGTAATTATAGAAATGACTAGTTTACGATAAGACATCATTTCCATTTCCTCACACAGACTCGATTACTGTGGCATTGCACTGCTCATCATGGGCTCCTTCGTCCCATGGCTGTACTACGGCTTCTACTGTGACTTCCAGCCCAAGCTGATCTACCTAACAGCCGTGGTGTTGCTGGGCATCACCACCATCGTTGTGTCCCTGTGGGAGAAATTCAGCACACCCACCTTCAGGCCTCTCAGGGCAGGTGAGTGGCTCAGTGCTGCCAGGCCAGCCTTCCACTGCTTGCTGCCCAGTGCTGCAGGAAGTCCTAATGGGTGCTGTGATCATTGTGTTGGTACATTTTAATTTTTATCAGGATTTTGAGTGAGTCAGTTGGTTGGTTACTCTGCTTGAGTGGTAAAGAATTGCTTATTTATCTATAAATATTTGGTAGTTTTGCAGATTAATCATATTGTCCTTCAGAGTTATTTGGTTTTGAGGTGTCCAGGGTCACATGGTTCCCAAATACCAATGTTGCAAGGTTGTGTACTTCCTTCCACAGCTCAACTCAAGCAATAGTTTTAATTAAATGTTCATCATTGTAATCTCCCAAGTAGATGCAAGTAGAGGCTTCTGTTATCTATTGGAGGAGTAACGGTTGCTGTATGGAATGACTTAAGCCACTTACAGCCATACCTCTTTATACATAGCTCCAATTAATCTCATGTCCTGAGTTACCAGACTAATCACTGGTCAACATACCAGGTTGATATGCTCTGTATAGGAGGGTGGCTGAGTCAGGGTTTATAGGGAATGGGGTCTGCCCTCCACCCTTCTGTGGCTCATCTATTAGAGGAAAAATAGCTTTAGAGAGTATTCACATCACTTGGCAATTAGAAAATTGTATATTTTTTTATGATTTCATGGTGTTATGATAATTTTATTTGTAACTCGTTTGTAACATTATCTTTTTTGTTTATTTTTTAAAATTCTGCACTTTCTAAATGACAAAGTTTCCTTATTCTTGACTTTAATATTAGGCACTGAATTTTCATTTTAAAAGTTTTTAATATTAGGGATTGAATTTTGTCTTTGTATGTTTCCATTATTATCCACACTTGCAAATTTAATAATAATCTTTTCTCAGATTAATTTTAGCAGCAAGAAGACAATATGGAAAGTTGTCCATGGCTTTCAAGACTAATAATGATCATGTATTTAAAGACTTTTAGCAAGCAACAGAAAGACTAATGAGGACTTCCTCCCTTCCTGCAGCGGTGTTCCTGACCTTCGGGTTGTCTGGCATCATTCCTGCGGTGCACTACACGCTCATTGAGGGCTTCGACTATGCCATCAGCCGCGCCTCCATGGGCTGGCTCATCCTCATGGGGGCTCTGTATGTGATAGGTGCACTGCTCTATGCTGTCAGAGTGCCAGAGAGATTCTTCCCCGGCAAGTGTGACCTCTGGGTAAGTAGGTGATGGTGGGGATGTTTATTCATTTGTATTGTTTTTGTGTATTAGCTGTGTTTATCATTTCCCTTCAGTTCACAAGCTCAGGTCTTCAAATCCTTATTTGTCCTCTAGTTGCACTATATTGACTTGCCTATCCTAACAAATCTTGATATCCATATTTTCCCTTTTAGTTCCAAAGTCACCAAATCTTCCACATCCTGGTGATAGCAGCAGCCTTCGTCCACTACCACGGGATCTCTGAGATGGCCATGTACCGCCTCACACATGGGGACTGCAGTGCGGAGGACCTGGCAGCCATGGAGACCAAAGACCTGCTCTGAGGCCGTCCCAGGGGTGTGGGTGTGGATGTGGGAGCGAGTGTGGCTGGGGGAGCTGCACCCTGGCTGGCCCATGGGAGGAGAGGGATGCACTAGAGCCACACATTATTCTTATTATGATTATTGTGTTATTTATTTTTCTCTCTCTTTTAGCCATCACTTTGTGAGTTGACCTCAGAAATAGCAAGGAATGAAGTCGCTCGTGTTAGTTCCTCTTCGGTATTTTATTTGACAAATGTCCATAAAATTTATTGTTATTATTATTATTATTATTGGTAGGATTATATTTCCCAAGGGGAACGTGATTGATATGGCCCCAGTAAGAAAAGAAGGGGTCATCAGTTTCTTTTGGACAAAATACACTCTATCATCATCAGTTACCATCATGAAGAAGCAGGTTTAGTGTACATGTATCCGTGTGCCAGTGTTCAGCGCCAGACCAGCCAGCGCCAGCAACACACATGCGTTGCAATCATCTCATCACCCTCGGCATCAATCAGCTGACGGACGGAGTGGCGAGAAAATCATTCTTAAGGAAGATCACCGTCACTCTTCGGCCAGACAACCTGCAGTCGTTTCCATGCCTTGTGATACTAGAGTTATGTGAACACTTCACTCAACGCAACCTTTGGAAGTCTCTGTATAATTATTTGAACACACACACACAATGCTGTTGCAGTGTAAGCTACATTTGTTGCATGTTGATGCCTTGCTGTATTGGCCCACCACTTGTAAGGACTCTGGTTAGGATGTGACTCCGCGCTATTTGATACCCTTCAGTGGTATTACACTAAATGGCATGTATTGTGGTAGTGTCTTGGTAAGTGTGTTATGCAACAGAGGACTGGGTTACATCGGAAAGATCTTTCATTTGTGAACATTAACTGTAACAGATTAGTAAATAGACTTGAAAACTAGTCGACTGTTTCTTGACTGTGCAGCAGCTGTCAACTTTGATGCCTCCCAGAAAAGTTAATGTTGAATATTTGCAACTTCTAGTATATTACATATTCAGTACTTTTGATATGTACATATTTTTGTCTACTTGCAAACTCCATTATGTTATTCAGTATGTTTCAAATTGCTGTTCTTAATGTTGTACTTTGACTTTTCCTGTCAAAGAATGATGGCTTGTTGCATTATGGCTTTGAAAATAAGTACAAAATACTACAACACTTGCATTTGTTGGGCTTTTGGAATTTTTTTTTTCTTTTCAAAGATAACGGCACTTTTTTTCACTCTATACCAGACTGAAATCCTCCTTGTAGAGACAGGTCACCCAGACGAGACCACACCATGCACAAGAGGAGTAGAGATTCAGTTTATGTACTTCAGGTCTTGCTTTTCTGTTCAATAATCCTAGATCTCCCCATTCCTGTATGTTAATAATGAGACCCAGACGATGTAAACCATACAGTTTTAGATCACCAGTCATGAAAAGTAGTTGCAGCAATGATAAAGCTATTTTTATATGAACTGTATTGTATCTGAGGTAAGAGCTCCTCTTTTTTCTGTCTTCAAGAGACCATCTGTTTGTGTGTATATGTTGTGTAGGATGTGAAGACAACTATACTCAAATACTGAAAAGTTCATTGTGCAGGGTGTAGAGGCCGGCAAAGCTAACCGTCAGAGAAAGGTTGATCAGGCCGAGTGGTGTCTGCCGTGCGTGTCACCCAATCAGCTAATGCTATCAGCTGTGTGTCTGTACCTCATTTGGGAGAGGTTGAAACTTCTTTGGCATGAGGTAACGTAATTCCATAAAAGATCATCTGTTGAAAGAGTGTATGTAGTACTTGCATTTATACATCAAGATGGGTAGAACAACATGCAAAAAGTTTGCTGTTGTTTTGGATTATTTGCTGCATTTGTGCAAGCCAGCCACTTACACAGCAAGCACTAGTGATGGTCTCATTTAGGTGTCTGCATATGCCTTGCCACCACGTTAGATTACCAAGTTCTTGGCTAGCAGTTCGTGTGCTAGGTCTGTGAAGCTTTGAGAATCATATTGTGCAGCGTCACACAGGGACAGTCTGGTATACTCATGGCAGCATGGGATGACAGGTATTACATATCACTTGGACATGCAGGATGGTATGCTTAAGGAATGATGATATCTGAAGCAGCTATACATACTGATAAGATTGTTTACAGCCAGCATATGTGTGAGGTTATCAACAGAGCACTTCTGCAGCCACTGCTTAATTTATCTCTAGGATTCAAAGTATGACATGTGTAAGTCAAATACTGTGCATTTAAATGTAATGCTTAGTTTCCTCTATGGACGTAGAAATACAATGGATGGCTTAACTCTCATTTACCTAATTTTTTACTTGCGTCATTTTCTCAACATTCATCATGTAATTAATAACAAGTTGATAAATCAAAGAGGACAGGTGTGATGGTGGATATTGAGAAAAGTACAACACTGCCAAACCAGATGCTTTGATAATCATAGCCCTGCCTTAACTTCCCTTGGACAACTGTCACTTCAAGTAGGGAAGCACTGCAGCAATCCATTCACCCCCTTTTGTATTCATGGAAGGGGGAATTTGCATCTGGGGATGGTTGATACACTACAAGATGGGGCTAAGAAGAAGCATTGTTGTTTATTTTCCTCAACTTGGAAATAGGAAGGATTAATATTGTACTTTGTCTTTTCAGTCATTAGCATATGAATAGCTTATTTGTATTTATGTGTGACCTTTGATCATTTGTGTGTTGTAAAAAGCTGTATTAGTAAGTTTTAGTCGCTACATTTCTTTTTGCAGACAAACATTTGTTTCAAGTAGCCTTTGCCTATTGGTGTGTGACCTTGAAACATAGAATTTTTATCTATCCCTTACATTCCACTCTCCTTTAAGGAGGTTGATCCACATCCTTCCTTCATACCCTCAGTCCCTCCTTCCCTCTCTGCCTTTAAAGATTCGCCTGCAAGCTGAGCGGTTCATGCGTCACTCCAGCCACGTGACACGCACACCGTCATGGTGTTTGCTGCTGAGTGTAAACATCTTTTTGACTGCTCATCCATTAGGCGTTCTGGCCGTGCTTCACGAATAGGTTATCTTAGTTGATGTGAGTATGTGACGTTCATTGTGCTGGTACTTATTTTGGTTGGTCATCATTTCATTCATCCAGGTATATCATCAATCATAAGCCATGTGTAGGAGCGCGATTTGTGTCTCCTGTATTTCCCGCGCCTTAAAGTGATGAAATCACGCCTACTGCTCAACATTCTGCAGAGGGTTGTTCGCTCTTTCAGAATGTGAAGTGGTAATGAATATACAGTATACATATTTCACCATGGTCACTGTGTTAAAACATACACCATGTGGAATGCAAATGAGGCAGGTAACAGTGCTGGTTCAGGGTTATAGTGTACAGGGCATTACTCTGGGCATTACTGCTTCAGAAACTTGCATAGGTGCAGATGGCATCCTTCAAGACTGTCACCCCAGCCCATTTCCCTTGTAACTGTGTACTGATGCTCAGACTTACATACATATGAAGCGTGAATGGGTAGGAATACTATTACTGTTCATTTTCCTTAAGTGTGAAAATGTCAGGTGTTACCAATCTCTGGCTCCCTCGCGTCCTATCACGGCCGTGCAATCAGGTCTCGACACGAGGGAGCTGTCAGGGCAGCAGGTTAAATTATGTTGTGAGCTATGCTCAGTCTTGAAGCTTTTTGTCAGTATTCAGCAATTTTATTAATGGCTGGCTGTATTTTTCTTATACTTTTTTTTTCTTTGTGCCCAATTATTTTTTAGAGATTGATGCTTTGATTTTCAGCAAGAAAGCCATTGTTGAGTCCTTGCTTTTGGTGTGGCTGTAGTACAGTTTTGTTGTGAGGCTGTTCCTGTGGTAGATCCAATACAGTGCAAGTCAACATGTGATGAACAAAGTTTGACAGTGTAAAACGATTCCTAGCATGGCATGTTGGCATGTTTTCTGAATATGCTTTTACCAGTAGGACATACCGCATAGAAAAAATCAGGTAGATTTATTTATTTCTCACAACATTATTAATTTGTAATGTCACAGTTTATATGGAGGACAAATGTTACAACTGGAACACACTCATTGTTTGTTACACTGTAATGAAAATATAGAGGAAATATATTATAATGAATATCTGGTGAGTTCCTTTTCTTTGATCATTTAAAAGCATTATATGAATATTAAAAAGTCTGCTGAATGTTATGTACATGTACAATGAATGACAACGCTGCAGGTGAGGACATCAATAATAAAAATAAAATTTCCTGAAAAAATGATATAAATTAAAAATAAACTCAATCAACTTACAATACTTGCTCCCACTGTTTAGTATTTTCTTAATCTCAAAGTCTTCTTACCCATTGGTACTTCCCCTGCAAACCGTAGCAACTTAAAAAGATTCTCAACAGATCAGAGGACTTAATTTTGAAGAAAATAATAAGCACTGGAAAAAAGTGAGAAGTTAATTTGCCACTGGTCACAACTACAAAATCTTCCATACCATAAAATGAGTCACACTAAAAGAAAGGAAGTTATATGTTACTTACAGCATTTTACTTCCCTGACTATTTACACCTCAGTATTTCCTGCGTGGCAATGCTCACCAGGACATTAAAGTCTGTGTTGAGGAGTTGCCGCCAGTACCTCCTCACGCGGCCCCAGGTCTCAGTGGGATAGTTAGGAGACCCAATGCCATGGAACACCCTTGCCACCGCCCTGCCCGTCCATTGCTGGTCCTCATAGGTGGAGAGGAAGGAGCGCACACTGCTCCTAATGCCACACTCCACCTCAGGCTTCACACTTGCCTTGTCGTCAATGTGAACCTCTGACAACACCTTGCTGCACCTGAAGTATTCCCTGAGCTCCGTTCTCAGTCTGCTGCAACGCTCCTCATCGATGGAGTCGCAGCAGAACAAGATTGTGCTGTGGGAGACAGAGCGCAGCAGCTGGTAGGTGTAGTGCAGCTGGCGCAGTTGGTCCTGCTCCTGCACTTGTGTCCTGCGGTACACGGCGTCCAGCACTTGGTCGCACTCATCGTCGCTCAGGTCACCCCTAGCCTCCAGGTGGAAGGAGAGGTCGGTCATCTCCACCATGACACCAGACCGCTGCACCTTCCCTCCTCTCTTAAGGTCCTGCGTGTTCCACTCCAATTGCTTCAGTTCCCTCTTCACTATCTTGCTGTTCCACCCCATGCGAGAGGCAACCTCCACCACAGGGAAGGTCACGCTGTTGCTCCTGCTGAAGTCTGTTCCCTTTTGGCGCTCCAGGGCAATGGCTATGGCCAGCGGGGGACACTTCCGGCTGATGGCCACCAGCTGGCGAGGACCCCGATAGCAGGACACACTGCAGTTGGCATACACATGCGAGTTGATACGAATGAGATCCTTCTGGTGAAGCTCTAGGTAACATAGAAGAGTCTCCAGATTCTCCTCAGGAAGATCTAATTCCTCCACCACTGTACTTATAGGAATTGCAACTTCATGCTTGGGACAAGTTGATGAAGTAGTGGCCACAGAGAACGGGTCAGATGAGCTGCCTGTGCTCACCATTCCATTATCTTCAACCATGGAAGAAGAGCATCCTGGAGAGGACAGGAGATTTGAGGATGTATCACCACCTTTGTCATGTCCATCTGAACTCAGACTTTTCAGCTTAGCACAAGTACAGGGCTTGAATATCTTACTAAGAAGCTTCCTGATGGTGTGTCGGTCCAGTGAGTTTGCAAAGATGTGCCTCTTGAGCTCCTGGATGTCCCTTCCGTCTTGGTCATCAAGGAAGAGGTGGCAGTGAGCCTCCTTGCCGTCTCGCCCTGCCCGGCCAATCTCCTGCACATAACTCTCCACATTCCGGGGCATGTTGAAGTGAATGATGCCCCGCACGTCCGACTTGTCTATGCCCATCCCGAATGCCACAGTGGCCACAACTATCCTCAGCTTGCCTGACATGAACTTTTTCTGCACCTGCTGTCTGCGGTGTGAGCTGAGGCCGGCGTGGTAAGCCTCTGCATCAAAGGACAGGCCCCTGCTCCTCTTCAGGTTGCTCTTGACATCCACTCTTGAAGGATCGAGAAGCTGCGTCCTGATGAGTGTGGCCACGCGCTCACACTCATCCCGCCTGGTGCAGTAGATGATGATGGAGCTGCACTCTGCAAACCTGTCCCCCCGCAGCAGTGTCACCAGGGCCTCCTCTCGGTTGCGGTCCCGAGACACAGACAGCTGCAGGTTGTCTGGTACACTGGTACCACGAATGACGCCCGTACTGAAGTCTGAGATGAGCAGGTGCCGTGCAATGCTCACTGCTGTGGCAGTGCGAGCTGTAGCGGTGAGTCCCAGAATAGTTTTGACTCCAAGCCTCTCTCGCAGGACCTGACAAACCCTCAAGTAGGAAGGCCGGAAGTTGTGCGACCATTCAGACACACAGTGAGCCTCGTCCAGACAAGCAAAGGCCACGGGAGGAAGCTCTTTGAGGAGCGTGCCCAGTACTCCGCCAGTGCGACTGGCCACCACAGCCTCGGGGGACACCAGGAGGATGTGGGCAGCCCTGGAGTGTATTGCTGTGATGGCTTGAGACCGCTGGGATTGATTCTGGTGTGTGTGGAGGCAGACAGCTTTCAGAAACCTTGGAAGTCTCATTGTCTGGTCCTCCATGAGAGACACAAGAGGGGAGACACAGAGCGTGATGCAGGGCGAGCGATGCTTTGAGTACAAGTAGGCTGGAAGCTGGTAGCACAAACTCTTGCCTGACCCAGTGGAGAGGACAAGAAGGGTGGACTGGCCAGATAGGATTCTCATGACAGCCTCCTCCTGGCCGGGTCTGAACGATGGGTAGCCAAACATCTGAAGGGCCTCGTGCACCTCCTCAGGCGTGGCAATGAGCTCCCCATCATTCAGAGAGTACAGAGGCTCCACTGTGGGCCTCTCCTGCCAGTATGTGTTCTGTGATGGAGGGATGCTTGTGGGAGGGACATCTGTGGTGCTTTGTGTACTTGGTGTGCTGTTGGCTGATTCCTGCTCCAGTGCTGTATAGTCTGTTTCCTCCAAGCTGCCAAAGATGTCGTCGTCAGAATCTCTGAAGTCATACTCTGCTTCAATGCTGGTCTGTTGAGTGTCGGAGTTCTGACTTTCACCTACTGTGTCTCCTTCTCTGTCAGGTGTGCTCTCTTTATTAGTGTTTTCTGGTAATGCTTCTTCACCTTTAATTGTTTTATTTTCCTCTTCTGTTGCTATTTCACCATTCATTGCTGTCTCTTCCTTCTCCTTAGCATCAATTTCACCATTCATTGCTGTCTCTTCCTTCTCCTTAGGATCAATTTCACCATTCATTGCTGTCTCTTCCTTCTCCTTAGGATCAATTTCACCATTCATTACTGTCTCTTCCTTCTCCTCAGGATCTCCAGGTTGTTCTTGTGACTCAGGTATAGGTATGCTTGTAATACTCGTGTCTACTGCATCACCTATCGCACTTGTACTGTCACCAACATTCTCTGACTCTTGAGCTGACGGGTACAACTTGCTAACCGGCTTCTCAGAGTCTACCTTCTTGATGCCCAGGGCCATGGAGGCAGCTTCTTCTAAACTGAGGAACGTTGATTCATTTTCATCATAATTTTCGAGTGGCGTTAGATTGTCGCCTCTCTTCCCGGGACACATCCTGGCCCAGTGTCCGAAATCCCCACACTTGAAGCAGGTCAGGTTCTTCATGGCCACAGCATTGCCACTCTCAGCACTCTTCATCATCTGCTTCTTCTTCCACTCCTGCCTCCTGTACTTCCCGCCAGTCATCGTCTTCTTGCCCCGAACAAACACTTTCTTCTTGAGGTTGATGCGTACAAAGTTGTTGTTGACGGTGCCAGAGGAAATCTTCTTCATCATGCGCTCTTCACCAGTCAGGTACATCCCTCTCGCCTTGGTGGCCTTGGTGCCGTGAGACTCGATGTCTTCTGTCTCATCATAATCAAGGCTTGGCATGGGGTTTGATGGCTGTAGTGATATGGCAGGTGAGTCTACTTCTTCTTCATCTTCCTCCTCTTCCTCCTCAGGCTCTATTTTCTTTCTTTTCCTAACTGGTCTTGGTTTAGGTGTCATTTTTATTTTGGGTGAGTTTTCTTTGCCAGGTTTCTTCATTCTGCCACCACCCACTGCCTTCTTCCTTGCTATTCTCTTCTTTTTTGGAGGTGGCCACTGACACTGAATCTTTCCTTTCTCCTCTAGCTCCTCTATAGTCTCCTTCTTTCTCTTTCTCACACAGACTGCCTCGGCTGCTGGTTCCGATTCAAAGTTGCCCATTTCTTCATCCACAAAGTTATAAATATTTTCTTCAACTTCAAATTTCTCATCTAATTCGTCCCTTTCACCTGAGTCCTGCCACAGTTCATCCTCATCTGCAAAGCATTCTCTTCCCTTCCCTCCCTGTGAAGAGCTGCCACCAACACTGTCCACTTCATCATCACTAACGTCAGCATAGTTGGGTTTTGCAGCATTTCTTGTACTCCTCGTCCTCAACACCCTTCCTGCTTTGCTTTGTGTTGGCGGAGCAGGATCCACTTTCTTTTTAGGTCTCTTAGAAGCAGTGTTGTTTGCAGCCTTCTTCCTGGGATTCTTGGCAGCCCTAGTGGTGTTTTTAACAGGCTTAGCAGGTGTTAATTCCTCATTATCTTGTGCAACTGGTGGACATTCCTGGGGTTCTTCATTTTTATCATTATCCTCAGACCAATCTTTGTCAATCAGCTTCATCTTCCAGCTGTCCTGAGGCATAGTCTGTTCACTGGCGATGGTGTCCTGCAAGGGGGTCCCTGTGCAGCGAGCCACCCACCCAAGGTTGAGTGACGCCCTCTTCTTGACACCAACGAGGCTTGAGGTGCGTGTCTTGCCCAAAGCAGACAGAACACTGATGGGCTGAATGATTGGTGCCCTTGTATTGCCTGAGATCTCGTGGAATTTTGGAGCCTTTTCAAGAGACTCCATTTCCATCATACCTAAGGCACTTACTGAATTTGGCTTACTGATGTTGGTGTGTGCAGGTGGAGTTGTACTGGCATTAGCCTCCATTGTGTCAAGTATACCTAATGGTCTTGATGCTACACTTGTACCTTTGTAACTTGAACCGAATGTTGTATTGCAGGTAGGCTCCAGGGCATCAAATACACTCAATGGTCTCAACTCATCACCAGTGCCATCAAAAGTTGGGGTAAACACTTCATTGTTATCTACAGAGGTAGTGGTGGTGGTGGTGGTGGTGGTGGTGGTGGTGGTGGTGGTGATGGTCGTTTCCTGTGAGGTTTCTTCTTCAATGGCTTTTCCTTTATCACAACTGAAGTCACTGTTACAACTGAGCCTTGAGTCACTAGAGGCACCATTACTTTCACTGCCGGCACTTGGCTGAGAGAAGGACCGTGACAGCAAAGGCCTGCTCTGGGGTCTGCTCAGGCTGGATGTCCTACTCAGAGACTTCCTCATCTTAATGGTACTCTTAGCTCGAAGATTCTCGGCCATCTTACTGTACAGGGACGTCTCCTTCTGTACGTGCTTCTCCTTTGCCGGTGGACGATAGTTACTCTTATTCAAATGTTTTCCCCAAGTGTTGCCTAAATTATTAGCAAACTTAGCAGCTGGTTTGGAATGGGTGGGTGTTGTGGTGACTTGTGAGCCTTGACTCTTACATAAACTTTCACTAACATCTTTTCTTTCCCCCGCAGAACACATGTCAGAGTCTTTACCAAGCACTTCAGCAGGGTCAGGAGCACCAGCCACCACCTCCTGCCCTGCACTACCCTGAGTACTGTCCAAATCACATGATACATGGCTGGCCAAGTCACCTGAGGAGCGTTTCAAGGCCTCCTTGTCACCGCCTGTGTTTTTCTTGACTCCAGATAAGGAAGAGTTCTCTGCCACCTTTCGGTAGTAGCGGTAGGTCTTGTATGCATGCCTAATATCTTCTGGGGCCTGGGCCATGGCCTCCCGGTCTGGGGCGCAGCCATAGGTGGCCTTGTACTCTCCCTCCCATGTCTGATGTTGAGAAGGATATTTTAACTTTTGTTATGTCAGATACTTATTGTTGTTATTGATATCTATTGGTCAATTTGAGGTATTACTGACATTTCTTTTTAGTTATCTGGTGGGGGTAAGGGTGTGTTGTGAGTGTGTGTAGTGTGTGTATGAGTGTGTGGTGCTTTGTCTGTGGGGTTGCTGGCCTGGTAGACAGATAGATACATTGATATTTCAGCTATGGGATTTTCTTAGTGTAGGGTGTTCATCATGTAATGCAAAAAAATACCTTAATCATTATGTATTTGCAGACCAAAGTCTTCTCATCTCGTAAGTTTAACTGCAGAACAAGTACTTCATTTACATCAATGTACATCACACAACAGAAATTCTACTGATTTGAAATATTAGACAAATATATTCTTGATCTGATATTGGTTGATATAGATAAGTGTACATCATACAAAGCAAAAGCACAATAACTTTTCTCATGTATTATATTAGACAGATAATTTAACATTTTACTTATGTACAATAATTATAACATGCAACAACACAGTAAGTAATGGATGACAAGACACAGCACAGCACGGCTCACCTTGATCTTCTGTTTGGCCTGCACCAGCCGCTGCCTCGGAGACACGGCCTCCTCCCTCATGGTGGCGCTCCTCACTCCTCAACCACACACCTTCCTGGGAGCCATGACCTGCATCATACACCAGCCATCAGCCATCACTCATTCACTTCAAGATCTTAATCCCTTCAGTACTGAGACACATTGTTACCTTGAGATTTGTGTACAATTAGACCATTTTATTAACATTAGGAAGGGTCTATGGAGGTCAGAAGATTAATGGCCACAGTCTTCAATATTTCAATCCCTACATAAGTATCTAAAGCTGTATAAAATCACCATATAGTAAGTGGAATAAATATGGAATATGGAAATGCATTATTGTACTGAAGAGGTTAAACTTTCCCTTGATGTTCTACCCTATCAATGAACCTTGTTAATCCTGGTAGTTCTCCTGCAGCAAAGGCCTCACCCCCTTGAGGTTAGTGTCCTTAAGAAGGCAACTCCTCCTACACACCTACACCCTGAGTAAAGCTTCATAAAGTTACACTGGGCTAGAAATTTCCCTATTTTCAAAACATGGCATCTCATTCCTAGACTTTTCAGAAATGTACAAATTTGGAATAATTTTGCCTCCCACACCCTGACTCCTCCTTCCCACCATGTCTCCTGGCTCCTTTGTTCTGGAGAGGGTAGAGGCGGCAGCACAGCACACAAGGCGCAACTGTGGGGACTTGCCGTGACTAGCCTTGTCTTCTCTTATGCTGCAGCGTCACCAGCCCGCCACTTATTAGGATAATTATTTATAAAATGTCCGTAACTCCCCACTCCCTACAACACGCTTGTGCCTACCCATCCCCCACCCCCCAAACAAGCCTGGGGACATGTGGGGAATCAGATATCTTGGGTGGGGAACGAGGAATCAGTGAAATATGGGTGCTGAGAAGACTATGGGAATTTAACTTAATATTAGGATTTAGGAAGCTTTAGCCCTATTAGCCATTGATTCCAGTATCTTTAGTGAGAGGCAGCAGTGACGGGCAGGAAGATATGCCACTAAAGGTAAGATAGCAAGGCAGGACATCAAAGCAGCTATTTCTTTAAATACATTTGATTTTCACTCTAATTAAGGAAAGGGAATTATTGCAGTTTCAACCAATACACCACACATCACTATACACATTC